>NW_027458971.1:0-37780 GCF_050624435.1 Tenrec ecaudatus
CCTGGGAGGGGGGAGTCCTAGGCCTAGGGAGCCCCCGGGAGGGGAGCCCTAGGCTTGGGGTTCCCCCTGGGAGGGGGGAGCCCTAGGCCTAGGGAGCCCCCGGGAGGGGAGCCCTAGGCTTGGGGTTCCCCCTGGGAGGGGGGAGCCCTAGGCCTAGGGAGCCCCCGGGAGGGGAGCCCTAGGCTTGGGGTTCCCCCTGGGAGGGGGGAGCCCTAGGCCTAGGGAGCCCCCGGGAGGGTAGCCCTAGGCTTGGGGTTCCCCCTGGGAAGGGGGAGCCCTAGGCCTAGGGAGCCCCCGCGCTGGGGAGCCCTAGGCTTGGGGTTCCCCCTGGGAGGGGGGAGCCCTAGGCCTAGGGAGCCCCCGCCCTGGGGAGCCCTAGGCTTGGGGTTCCCCCTGGGAGGGGGGAGCCCTAGGCTTAGGGAGCCCCCGCCCTGGGGAGCCCTAGGCTTGGGGTTCCCCCTGGGAGGGGGGAGCCCTAGGCCTAGGGAGCCCCCGCCCTGGGGAGCCCTAGGCTTGGGGTTCCCCCTGGGAGGGGGGAGCCCTAGGCCTAGGGAGCCCACGCCCTGGGGAGCCCTAGGCTTGGGGTTCCCCCTGGGAGGGGGGAGCCCTAGGCCTAGGGAGCCCCTGCCCTGGGGAGCCCCAGGCTTGGGGTTCCCCCTGGGAGGGGGGAGCCCTAGGCCTAGGGAGCCCCCGGGAGGGGAGCCCTAGGCTTGGGGTTCCCCCTGGGAGGGGGGAGCCCTAGGCCTAGGGAGCCCCCGGGAGGGGAGCCCTAGGCTTGGGGTTCCCCCTGGGAGGGGGGAGCCCTAGGCCTAGGGAGCCCCCGGGAGGGGAGCCCTAGGCTTGGGGTTCCCCCTGGGAGGGGGGAGCCCTAGGCCTAGGGAGCCCCCGCCCTGGGGAGCCCTAGGCTTGGGGTTCCCCCTGGGAGGGGGGAGCCCTAGGCCTAGGGAGCCCCCGGGAGGGGAGCCCTAGGCTTGGGGTTCCCCCTGGGAGGGGGGAGCCCTAGGCCTAGGGAGCCCCCGGGAGGGGAGCCCTAGGCCTGGGGTTCCCCCTGGGAGGGGGGAGCCCTAGGCCTAGGGCGCCCCCGCCCTGGGGAGCCCTAGGCCTGGGGTTCCCCCTGGGAGGGGGGAGCCCTAGGCCTAGGGCGCCCCCGCCCTGGGGAGCCCTAGGCCTGGGGTTCCCCCTGGGAGGGGGGAGCCCTAGGCCTAGGGCGCCCCCGCCCTGGGGAGCCCTAGGCCTGGGGTTCCCCCTGGGAGGGGGGAGCCCTAGGCCTAGGGCGCCCCCGCCCTGGGGAGCCCTAGGCCTGGGGTTCCCCCTGGGAGGGGGGAGCCCTAGGCCTAGGGCGCCCCCGCCCTGGGGAGCCCTAGGCCTGGGGTTCCCCCTGGGAGGGGGGAGCCCTAGGCCTGGGGTTCCCCCTGGGAGGGGGGAGCCCTAGGCCTAGGGCGCCCCCGCCCTGGGGAGCCCTAGGCCTGGGGCTCCCCCTGGGAGGGGGGAGCCCTAGGCCTAGGGCGCCCCCGCCCTGGGGAGCCCTAGGCCTGGGGCTCCCCCTGGTAGGGGGAGCCCTAGGCCTAGGGCGCCCCCGCCCTGGGGAGCCCTAGGCCTGGGGCTCCCCCTGGGAGGGGGGAGCCCTAGGCCTAGGGCGCCCCCGCCCTGGGGAGCCCTAGGCCTGGGGCTCCCCCTGGGAGGGGGGAGCCCTAGGCCTAGGGCGCCCCCGCCCTGGGGAGCCCTAGGCCTGGGGCTCCCCCTGGGAGGGGGGAGCCCTAGGCCTAGGGCGCCCCCGCCCTGGGGAGCCCTAGGCCTGGGGCTCCCCCTGGGAGGGGGGAGCCCTAGGCCTAGGGCGCCCCCGCCCTGGGGAGCCCTAGGCCTGGGGCTCCCCCTGGGAGGGGGGAGCCCTAGGCCTAGGGAGCCCCCGCCCTGGGGAGCCCTAGGCCTGGGGCTCCCCCTGGGAGGGGGGAGCCCTAGGCCTAGGGAGCCCCCGCCCTGGGGAGCCCTAGGCCTGGGGTTCCCCCTGGGAGGGGGGAGGCCTAGGCCTAGGGAGCCCCCGCCCTGGGGAGCCCTAGGCCTGGGGTTCCCCCTGGGAGGGGGGAGGCCTAGGCCTAGGGAGCCCCCGCCCTGGGGAGCCCTAGGCCTGGGGTTCCCCCTGGGAGGGGGGAGGCCTAGGCCTAGGGAGCCCCCGCCCTGGGGAGCCCTAGGCCTGGGGTTCCCCCTGGGAGGGGGGAGGCCTAGGCCTAGGGAGCCCCCGCCCTGGGGAGCCCTAGGCCTGGGGTTCCCCCTGGGAGGGGGGAGGCCTAGGCCTAGGGAGCCCCCGCCCTGGGGAGCCCTAGGCCTAGGGTTCCCCCTGGGAGGGGGGAGGCCTAGGCCTAGGGAGCCCCCGCCCTGGGGAGCCCTAGGCCTAGGGTTCCCCCTGGGAGGGGGGAGGCCTAGGCCTAGGGAGCCCCCGCCCTGGGGAGCCCTAGGCCTAGGGTTCCCCCTGGGAGGGGGGAGGCCTAGGCCTAGGGAGCCCCCGCCCTGGGGAGCCCTAGGCCTAGGGTTCCCCCTGGGAGGGGGGAGGCCTTGGCCTAGGGAGCCCCCGCCCTGGGGAGCCCTAGGCCTAGGGTTCCCCCTGGGAGGGGGGAGGCCTTGGCCTAGGGAGCCCCCGCCCTGGGGAGCCCTAGGCCTAGGGTTCCCCCTGGGAGGGGGGAGGCCTAGGCCTAGGGAGCCCCCGCCCTGGGGAGCCCTAGGCCTAGGGTTCCCCCTGGGAGGGGGGAGGCCTAGGCCTAGGGAGCCCCCGCCCTGGGGAGCCCTAGGCCTAGGGTTCCCCCTGGGAGGGGGGAGGCCTAGGCCTAGGGAGCCCCCGCCCTGGGGAGCCCTAGGCCTAGGGTTCCCCCTGGGAGGGGGGAGGCCTAGGCCTAGGGAGCCCCCGCCCTGGGGAGCCCTAGGCCTAGGGTTCCCCCTGGGAGGGGGGAGGCCTAGGCCTAGGGAGCCCCCGCCCTGGGGAGCCCTAGGCCTAGGGTTCCCCCTGGGAGGGGGGAGGCCTAGGCCTAGGGAGCCCCCGCCCTGGGGAGCCCTAGGCCTAGGGTTCCCCCTGGGAGGGGGGAGCCCTAGGCCTAGGGAGCCCCCGCCCTGGGGAGCCCTAGGCCTAGGGTTCCCCCTGGGAGGGGGGAGCCCTAGGCCTAGGGAGCCCCCGCCCTGGGGAGCCCTAGGCCTAGGGTTCCCCCTGGGAGGGGGGAGCCCTAGGCCTAGGGAGCCCCCGCCCTGGGGAGCCCTAGGCCTAGGGTTCCCCCTGGGAGGGGGGAGGAGCCCCCGCCCAGGGGGAGCCCTAGGCCTAGGGTTCCCCCTGGGAGGGGGGAGCCCTAGGCCTAGGGAGCCCCCGCCCAGGGGGAGCCCTAGGCCTAGGGTTCCCCCTGGGAGGGGGGAGCCCTAGGCCTAGGGAGCCCCCGCCCAGGGGGAGCCCTAGGCCTAGGGTTCCCCCTGGGAGGGGGGAGCCTTAGGCCTAGGGAGCCCCCGCCCAGGGGGAGCCCTAGGCCTAGGGTTCCCCCTGGGAGGGGGGAGCCCTAGGCCTAGGGAGCCCCCGCCCAGGGGGAGCCCTAGGCCTAGGGTTCCCCCTGGGAGGGGGGAGCCCTAGGCCTAGGGAGCCCCCGCCCTGGGGAGCCCTAGGCCTAGGGTTCCCCCTGGGAGGGGGGAGCCGTAGGCTTAGGGTTCCCCCTGGGAGGGGGGAGCCCTAGGCCTAGGGAGCCCCAGCCCTGGGTAGCCCTAGGCTTAGGGTTCCCCCTGGGAGGGGGGAGCCCTAGGCCTAGGGATCCCCAGCCCTGGGGAGCCCTAGGCTTAGGGTTCCCCCTGGGAGGGGGGAGCCCTAGGCCTAGGGAGCCCCAGCCCTGGGGAGCCCTAGGCTTAGGGTTCCCCCTGGGAGGGGGGAGCCCTAGGCCTAGGGAGCCCCAGCCCTGGGGAGCCCTAGGCTTAGGGTGCCCCCTGGGAGGGGGGAGCCCTAGGCCTAGGGAGCCCCAGCCCTGGGGAGCCCTAGGCTTAGGGTTCCCCCTGGGAGGGGGGAGCCCTAGGCCTAGGGAGCCCCAGCCCTGGGGAGCCCTAGGCTTAGGGTTCCCCCTGGGAGGGGGGAGCCCTAGGCCTAGGGAGCCCCAGCCCTGGGGAGCCCTAGGCTTAGGGTTCCCCCTGGGAGGGGGGAGCCCTAGGCCTAGGGAGCCCCAGCCCTGGGGAGCCCTAGGCTTAGGGTTCCCCCTGGGAGGGGGGAGCCCTAGGCCTAGGGAGCCCCCGGGAGGGGAGCCCTAGGCTTAGGGTTCCCCCTGGGAGGGGGGAGCCCTAGGCCTAGGGAGCCCCCGGGAGGGGAGCCCTAGGCTTAGGGTTCCCCCTGGGAGGGGGGAGCCCTAGGCCTAGGGAGCCCCCGGGAGGGGAGCCCTAGGCTTAGGGTTCCCCCTGGGAGGGGGGAGCCCTAGGCCTAGGGAGCCCCCGGGAGGGGAGCCCTAGGCTTAGGGTTCCCCCTGGGAGGGGGGAGCCCTAGGCCTAGGGAGCCCCCGGGAGGGGAGCCCTAGGCTTAGGGTTCCCCCTGGGAGGGGGGAGCACTAGGCCTAGGGAGTCCCCGGGAGGGGAGCCCTAGGCTTAGGGTTCCCCCTGGGAGGGGGGAGCCCTAGGCCTAGGGAGCCCCAGCCCTGGGGAGCCCTAGGCTTAGGGTTCCCCCTGGGAGGGGGGAGCCCTAGGCCTAGGGAGACCCCGGGAGGGGAGCCCTAGGCTTAGGGTTCCCCCTGGGAGGGGGGAGCCCTAGGCCTAGGGAGCCCCCGGGAGGGGAGCCCTAGGCTTAGGGTTCCCCCTGGGAGGGGGGAGCCCTAGGCCTAGGGAGCCCCCGGGAGGGGAGCCCTAGGCTTAGGGTTCCCCCTGGGAGGGGGGAGACCTAGGCCTAGGGAGCCACAGCCCTGGGGAGCCCTAGCCTTAGGGTTCCCCCTGGGAGGGTGGAGCCCTAGGCCTAGGGAGCCCCCGGGATGGGAGCCCTAGGCTTAGGGTTCCCCCTGGGAGGGGGGAGCCCTAGGCCTAGGGGGCCCCAGCACTGGGGAGCCCTAGGCTTAGGGTTCCCACTGGGAGGGGGGAGCCCTAGGCCTAGGGGGCCCCAGCCCTGGGGAGCCCTAGGCTTAGGGTTCCCCCTGGGAGGGGGGAGCCCTAGGCCTAGGGGGCCCCAGCCCTGGGGAGCCCTAGGCTTAGGGTTCCCCCTGGGAGGGGGGAGCCCTAGGCCTAGGGGGCCCCCGGGAGGGGAGCCCTAGGCTTAGGGTTCCCCATGGGAGGGGGGAGCCCTAGGCCTAGGGGGCCCCCGGGAGGGGAGCCCTAGGCTTAGGGTTCCCCCTGGGAGGGGGGAGCCCTAGGCCTAGGGGGCCCCCGGGAGGGGAGCCCTAGGCTTAGGGTTCCCCCTGGGAGGGGGGAGCCCTAGGCCTAGGGGGCCCCCGGGAGGGGAGCCCTAGGCTTAGGGTTCCCCCTGGGAGGGGGGAGCCCTAGGCCTAGGGGGCCCCCGGGAGGGGAGCCCTAGGCTTAGGGTTCCCCCTGGGAGGCGGGAGCCCTAGGCCTAGGGGGGCCCCGGGAGGGGAGCCCTAGGCTTAGGGTTCCCCCTGGGAGGGGGGAGCCCTAGGCCTAGGGGACCCCCGGGAGGGGAGCCCTAGGCTTAGGGTTCCCCCTGGGAGGGGGGAGCCCTAGGCCTAGGGGGCCCCCGGGAGGGGAGCCCTAGGCTTAGGGTTCCCCCTGGGAGGGGGGAGCCCTAGGCCTAGGGGGCCCCCGGGAGGGGAGCCCTAGGCTTAGGGTTCCCCCTGGGAGGGGGGAGCCCTAGGCCTAGGGGGCCCCCGGGAGGGGAGCCCTAGGCTTAGGGTTCCCCCTGGGAGGGGGGAGCCCTAGGCCTAGGGGGCCCCCGGGAGGGGAGCCCTAGGCTTAGGGTTCCCCCTGGGAGGGGGGAGCCCTAGGCCTAGGGGGCCCCCGGGAGGGGAGCCCTAGGCTTAGGGTTCCCCCTGGGAGGGGGGAGCCCTAGGCCTAGGGGGCCCCCGGGAGGGGAGCCCTAGGCTTAGGGTTCCCCCTGGGAGGGGGGAGCCCTAGGCCTAGGGGGCCCCCGGGAGGGGAGCCCTAGGCTTAGGGTTCCCCCTGGGAGGGGGGAGCCCTAGGCCTAGGGGGCCCCCGGGAGGGGAGCCCTAGGCTTAGGTTTCCCCCTGGGAGGGGGGAGCCCTAGGCCTAGGGGGCCCCCGGGAGGGGAGCCCTAGGCTTAGGTTTCCCCCTGGGAGGGGGGAGCCCTAGGCCTAGGGGGCCCCCGGGAGGGGAGCCCTAGGCTTAGGGTTCCCCCTGGGAGGGGGGAGCCCTAGGCCTAGGGGGCCCCCGGGAGGGGAGCCCTAGGCTTAGGGTTCCCCCTGGGAGGGGGGAGCCCTAGGCCTAGGGGGCCCCCGGGAGGGGAGCCCTAGGCTTAGGGTTCCCCCTGGGAGGGGGGAGCCCTAGGCCTAGGGGGCCCCCGGGAGGGGAGCCCTAGGCTTAGGGTTCCCCCTGGGAGGGGGGAGCCCTAGGCCTAGGGGGCCCCCGGGAGGGGAGCCCTAGGCCTAGGGTTCCCCCTGGGAGGGGGGAGCCCTAGGCCTAGGGGGCCCCCGCCCTGGGGAGCCCTAGGCCTAGGGCTCCCCCTGGGAGGGGGGAGGCCCTAGGCCTAGGGCGCCCCCGCCCTGGGGAGCCCTAGGCCTAGGGCTCCCCCTGGGAGGGGGAAGGCCCTAGGCCTAGGGAGCCCCCGCCCTGGGGAGCCCTAGGCCTAGTGTTCCCCCTGGGACGGGGGAGCCCTAGGCCTAGGGAGCCCCCGCCCTGGGGAGCCCTAGGCCTAGGGTTCCCCCTGGGAGGGGGGAGCCCTAGGCCTAGGGAGCCCCCGCCCTGGGGAGCCCTAGGCCTAGGGTTCCCCCTGGGAGGGGGGAGCCCTAGGCCTAGGGAGCCCCCGCCCTGGGGAGCCCTAGGCCTAGGGTTCCCCCTGGGAGGGGGGAGGAGCCCCCGCCCAGGGGGAGCCCTAGGCCTAGGGTTCCCCCTGGGAGGGGGGAGCCCTAGGCCTAGGGAGCCCCCGCCCAGGGGGAGCCCTAGGCCTAGGGTTCCCCCTGGGAGGGGGGAGCCCTAGGCCTAGGGAGCCCCCGCCCAGGGGGAGCCCTAGGCCTAGGGTTCCCCCTGGGAGGGGGGAGCCTTAGGCCTAGGGAGCCCCCGCCCAGGGGGAGCCCTAGGCCTAGGGTTCCCCCTGGGAGGGGGGAGCCCTAGGCCTAGGGAGCCCCCGCCCAGGGGGAGCCCTAGGCCTAGGGTTCCCCCTGGGAGGGGGGAGCCCTAGGCCTAGGGAGCCCCCGCCCTGGGGAGCCCTAGGCCTAGGGTTCCCCCTGGGAGGGGGGAGCCGTAGGCTTAGGGTTCCCCCTGGGAGGGGGGAGCCCTAGGCCTAGGGAGCCCCAGCCCTGGGGAGCCCTAGGCTTAGGGTTCCCCCTGGGAGGGGGGAGCCCTAGGCCTAGGGATCCCCAGCCCTGGGGAGCCCTAGGCTTAGGGTTCCCCCTGGGAGGGGGGAGCCCTAGGCCTAGGGAGCCCCAGCCCTGGGGAGCCCTAGGCTTAGGGTTCCCCCTGGGAGGGGGGAGCCCTAGGCCTAGGGAGCCCCAGCCCTGGGGAGCCCTAGGCTTAGGGTGCCCCCTGGGAGGGGGGAGCCCTAGGCCTAGGGAGCCCCAGCCCTGGGGAGCCCTAGGCTTAGGGTTCCCCCTGGGAGGGGGGAGCCCTAGGCCTAGGGAGCCCCAGCCCTGGGGAGCCCTAGGCTTAGGGTTCCCCCTGGGAGGGGGGAGCCCTAGGCCTAGGGAGCCCCAGCCCTGGGGAGCCCTAGGCTTAGGGTTCCCCCTGGGAGGGGGGAGCCCTAGGCCTAGGGAGCCCCAGCCCTGGGGAGCCCTAGGCTTAGGGTTCCCCCTGGGAGGGGGGAGCCCTAGGCCTAGGGAGCCCCCGGGAGGGGAGCCCTAGGCTTAGGGTTCCCCCTGGGAGGGGGGAGCCCTAGGCCTAGGGAGCCCCCGGGAGGGGAGCCCTAGGCTTAGGGTTCCCCCTGGGAGGGGGGAGCCCTAGGCCTAGGGAGCCCCCGGGAGGGGAGCCCTAGGCTTAGGGTTCCCCCTGGGAGGGGGGAGCCCTAGGCCTAGGGAGCCCCCGGGAGGGGAGCCCTAGGCTTAGGGTTCCCCCTGGGAGGGGGGAGCCCTAGGCCTAGGGAGCCCCCGGGAGGGGAGCCCTAGGCTTAGGGTTCCCCCTGGGAGGGGGGAGCACTAGGCCTAGGGAGTCCCCGGGAGGGGAGCCCTAGGCTTAGGGTTCCCCCTGGGAGGGGGGAGCCCTAGGCCTAGGGAGCCCCAGCCCTGGGGAGCCCTAGGCTTAGGGTTCCCCCTGGGAGGGGGGAGCCCTAGGCCTAGGGAGCCCCCGGGAGGGGAGCCCTAGGCTTAGGGTTCCCCCTGGGAGGGGGGAGCCCTAGGCCTAGGGAGCCCCAGCCCTGGGGAGCCCTAGGCTTAGGGTTCCCCCTGGGAGGGGGGAGCCCTAGGCCTAGGGAGCCCCCGGGAGGGGAGCCCTAGGCTTAGGGTTCCCCCTGGGAGGGGGGAGCCCTAGGCCTAGGGAGCCCCCGGGAGGGGAGCCCTAGGCTTAGGGTTCCCCCTGGGAGGGGGGAGCCCTAGGCCTAGGGAGCCCCCGGGAGGGGAGCCCTAGGCTTAGGGTTCCCCCTGGGAGGGGGGAGCCCTAGGCCTAGGGAGCCACAGCCCTGGGGAGCCCTAGCCTTAGGGTTCCCCCTGGGAGGGTGGAGCCCTAGGCCTAGGGAGCCCCCGGAATGGGAGCCCTAGGCTTAGGGTTCCCCCTGGGAGGGGGGAGCCCTAGGCCTAGGGGGCCCCAGCACTGGGGAGCCCTAGGCTTAGGGTTCCCCCTGGGAGGGGGGAGCCCTAGGCCTAGGGGGCCCCAGCCCTGGGGAGCCCTAGGCTTAGGGTTCCCCCTGGGAGGGGGGAGCCCTAGGCCTAGGGGGCCCCAGCCCTGGGGAGCCCTAGGCTTAGGGTTCCCCCTGGGAGGGGGGAGCCCTAGGCCTAGGGGGCCCCCGGGAGGGGAGCCCTAGGCTTAGGGTTCCCCCTGGGAGGGGGGAGCCCTAGGCCTAGGGGGCCCCCGGGAGGGGAGCCCTAGGCTTAGGGTTCCCCCTGGGAGGGGGGAGCCCTAGGCCTAGGGGGTCCCCGGGAGGGGAGCCCTAGGCTTAGGGTTCCCCCTGGGAGGGGGGAGCCCTAGGCCTAGGGGGCCCCCGGGAGGGGAGCCCTAGGCTTAGGGTTCCCCCTGGGAGGCGGGAGCCCTAGGCCTAGGGGGCCCCCGGGAGGGGAGCCCTAGGCTTAGGGTTCCCCCTGGGAGGGGGGAGCCCTAGGCCTAGGGGACCCCCGGGAGGGGAGCCCTAGGCTTAGGGTTCCCCCTGGGAGGGGGGAGCCCTAGGCCTAGGGGGCCCCCGGGAGGGGAGCCCTAGGCTTAGGGTTCCCCCTGGGAGGGGGGAGCCCTAGGCCTAGGGGGCCCCCGGGAGGGGAGCCCTAGGCTTAGGGTTCCCCCTGGGAGGGGGGAGCCCTAGGCCTAGGGGGCCCCAGCCCTGGGGAGCCCTAGGCTTAGGGTTCCCCCTGGGAGGGGGGAGCCCTAGGCCTAGGGAGCCCCAGCCCTGGGGAGCCCTAGGCTTAGGGTTCCCCCTGGGAGGGGGGAGCCCTAGGCCTAGGGAGCCCCCGGGAGGGGAGCCCTAGGCTTAGGGTTCCCCCTGGGAGGGGGGAGCCCTAGGCCTAGGGAGCCCCCGGGAGGGGAGCCCTAGGCTTAGGGTTCCCCCTGGGAGGGGGGAGCCCTAGGCCTAGGGAGCCCCCGGGAGGGGAGCCCTAGGCTTAGGGTTCCCCCTGGGAGGGGGGAGCCCTAGGCCTAGGGAGCCCCCGGGAGGGGAGCCCTAGGCTTAGGGTTCCCCCTGGGAGGGGGGAGCCCTAGGCCTAGGGGGCCCCCGGGAGGGGAGCCCTAGGCTTAGGGTTCCCCCTGGGAGGGGGGAGCCCTAGGCCTAGGGGGCCCCCGGGAGGGGAGCCCTAGGCTTAGGGTTCCCCCTGGGAGGGGGGAGCCCTAGGCCTAGGGGGCCCCCGGGAGGGGAGCCCTAGGCTTAGGGTTCCCCCTGGGAGGGGGGAGCCCTAGGCCTAGGGGGCCCCCGCCCTGGGGAGCCCTAGGCCTAGGGCTCCCCCTGGGAGGGGGGAGGCCCTAGGCCTAGGGCGCCCCCGCCCTGGGGAGCCCTAGGCCTAGGGCTCCCCCTGGGAGGGGGAAGGCCCTAGGCCTAGGGAGCCCCCGCCCTGGGGAGCCCTAGGCCTAGTGTTCCCCCTGGGAGGGGGGAGCCCTAGGCCTAGGGAGCCCCCGCCCTGGGGAGCCCTAGGCCTAGGGCTTCCCCCTGGGAGGGGGGAGCCCTAGGCCTACGGGGCCCCCGCCCTGGGGAGCCCTAGGCCTAGGGCTTCCCCCTGGGAGGGGGGAGCCCTAGGCCTAGGGCTGCCCCCGCCCTGGGGAGCCCTAGGCCTAGGGCTTCCCCCTGGGAGGGGGGAGCCCTAGGCCTAGGGGGCCCCCGCCCTGGGGAGCCCTAGGCCTAGGGCTTCCCCCTGGGAGGGGGGAGCCCTAGGCCTAGGGGGCCCCCGCCCTGGGGAGCCCTAGGCCTAGGGCTTCCCCCTGGGAGGGGGGAGCCCTAGGCCTAGGGGGCCCCCGCCCTGGGGAGCCCTAGGCCTAGGGCTTCCCCCTGGGAGGGGGGAGCCCTAGGCCTAGGGGGCCCCCGCCCTGGGGAGCCCTAGGCCTAGGGCTTCCCCCTGGGAGGGGGGAGCCCTAGGCCTAGGGGGCCCCAGCCCTGGGG
This sequence comes from Tenrec ecaudatus, assembly GCF_050624435.1. Taxonomy (NCBI): domain Eukaryota; kingdom Metazoa; phylum Chordata; class Mammalia; order Afrosoricida; family Tenrecidae; genus Tenrec; species Tenrec ecaudatus. The sequence goes on from NW_027458971.1 coordinate 10,835, forward strand.
AGCCCTAGGCCTAGGGCTTCCCCCTGGGAGGGGGGAGCCCTAGGCCTAGGGGGCCCCCGCCCTGGGGAGCCCTAGGCCTAGGGCTTCCCCCTGGGAGGGGGGAGCCCTAGGCCAAGGGGGCCCCCGCCCTGGGGAGCCCTAGGCCTAGGGCTTCCCCCTGGGAGGGGGGAGCCCTAGGCCAAGGGGGCCCCCGCCCTGGGGAGCCCTAGGCCTAGGGCTTCCCCCTGGGAGGGGGGAGCCCTAGGCCTAGGGGGCCCCCGCCCTGGGGAGCCCTAGGCCTAGGGCTTCCCCCTGGGAGGGGGGAGCCCTAGGCCTAGGGGGCCCCCGCCCTGGGGAGCCCTAGGCCTAGGGCTTCCCCCTGGGAGGGGGGAGCCCTAGGCCTAGGGGGCCCCCGCCCTGGGGAGCCCTAGGCCTAGGGCTTCCCCCTGGGAGGGGGGAGCCCTAGGCCTAGGGGGCCCCCGCCCTGGGGAGCCCTAGGCCTAGGGCTTCCCCCTGGGAGGGGGGAGCCCTAGGCCTAGGGGGCCCCCGCCCTGGGGAGCCCTAGGCCTAGGGTTCCCCCTGGGAGGGGGGAGCCCTAGGCCTAGGGGGCCCCCGGGAGGGGAGCCCTAGGCTTAGGGTTCCCCCTGGGAGGGGGGAGCCCTAGGCCTAGTGGGCCCCCGCCTTGGGGAGCCCTAGGCCTAGGGCTCCCCCTGGGAGGGGGGAGGCCTAGGCCTAGGGCGCCCCCGCCCTGGGGAGCCCTAGGCCTAGGGCTCCCCCTGGGAGGGGGGAGCCCTAGGCCTAGGGAGCCCCCGCCCTGGGGAGCCCTAGGCTTAGGGTTCCCCCTGGGAGGGGGGAGGCCTAGGCCTAGGGAGCCCCCGCCCTGGGGAGCCCTAGGCCTAGGGTTCCCCCTGGGAGGGGGGAGGCCTAGGCCTAGGGAGCCCCCGCCCTGGGGAGCCCTAGGCCTAGGGTTCCCCCTGGGAGGGGGGAGGCCTAGGCCTAGGGAGCCCCCGCCCTGGGGAGCCCTAGGCCTAGGGTTCCCCCTGGGAGGGGGGAGGCCTAGGCCTAGGGAGCCCCCGCCCTGGGGAGCCCAAGGCCTAGGGTTCCCCCTGGGAGGGGGGAGGCCTAGGCCTAGGGAGCCCCCGCCCTGGGGAGCCCTAGGCCTAGGGTTCCCCCTGGGAGGGGGGAGGCCTTGGCCTAGGGAGCCCCCGCCCTGGGGAGCCCTAGGCCTAGGGTTCCCCCTGGGAGGGGGGAGGCCTAGGCCTAGGGAGCCCCCGCCCTGGGGAGCCCTAGGCCTAGGGTTCCCCCTGGGAGGGGGGAGGCCTAGGCCTAGGGAGCCCCCGCCCTGGGGAGCCCTAGGCCTAGGGTTCCCCCTGGGAGGGGGGAGGCCTAGGCCTAGGGAGCCCCCGCCCTGGGGAGCCCTAGGCCTAGGGTTCCCCCTGGGAGGGGGGAGCCCTAGGCCTAGGGAGCCCCCGCCCTGGGGAGCCCTAGGCCTAGGGTTCCCCCTGGGGGGGGGAGCCCTGGGCCTAGGGAGCCCCCGCCCTGGGGAGCACTAGGCCTAGGGTTCCCCCTGGGTGGGGGGAGGCCTAGGCCTAGGGAGCCCCCGCCCTGGGGAGCCCTAGGCCTAGGGTTCCCCCTGGGAGGGGGGAGCCCTAGGCCTAGGGAGCCCCCGCCCTGGGGAGCCCTAGGCCTAGGGCTTCCCCCTGGGAGGGGGGAGCCCTAGGCCTAGGGAGCCCCCGCCCTGGGGAGCCCTAGGCCTAGGGCTTCCCCCTGGGAGGGGGGAGCCCTAGGCCTAGGGAGCCCCCGCCCTGGGGAGCCCTAGGCCTAGGGCTTCCCCCTGGGAGGGGGGAGCCCTAGGCCTAGGGAGCCCCCGGGAGGGGAGCCCTAGGCTTGGGGTTCCCCCTGGGAGGGGGGAGCCCTAGGCCTAGGGAGCAGCCGGGAGGGGAGCCCTAGGCTTGGGGTTCCCCCTGGGAGGGGGGAGCCCTAGGCCTAGGGAGCCCCCGGGAGGGGAGCCCTAGGCTTGGGGTTCCCCCTGGGAGGGGGGAGCCCTAGGCCTAGGGAGCCCCCGGGAGGGGAGCCCTAGGCTTGGGGTTCCCCCTGGGAGGGGGAAGCCCTAGGCCTAGGGAGCCCCCGGGAGGGGAGCCCTAGGCTTGGGGTTCCCCCTGGGAGGGGGGAGCCCTAGGCCTAGGGAGCCCCCGGGAGGGGAGCCCTAGGCTTGGGGTTCCCCCTGGGAGGGGGGAGCCCTAGGCCTAGGGAGCCCCCGGGAGGGGAGCCCTAGGCTTGGGGTTCCCCCTGGGAGGGGGGAGCCCTAGGCCTAGGGAGCCCCCGGGAGGGGAGCCCTAGGCTTGGGGTTCCCCTTGGGAGGGGGGAGCCCTAGGCCTAGGGAGCCCCCGGGAGGGGAGCCCTAGGCTTGGGGTTCCCCCTGGGAGGGGGGAGCCCTAGGCCTAGGGAGCCCCAGGGAGGGGAGCCCTAGGCTTGGGGTTCCCCCTGGGAGGGGGGAGTCCTAGGCCTAGGGAGCCCCCGGGAGGGGAGCCCTAGGCTTGGGGTTCCCCCTGGGAGGGGGGAGCCCTAGGCCTAGGGAGCCCCCGGGAGGGGAGCCCTAGGCTTGGGGTTCCCCCTGGGAGGGGGGAGCCCTAGGCCTAGGGAGCCCCCGGGAGGGGAGCCCTAGGCTTGGGGTTCCCCCTGGGAGGGGGGAGCCCTAGGCCTAGGGAGCCCCCGGGAGGGTAGCCCTAGGCTTGGGGTTCCCCCTGGGAAGGGGGAGCCCTAGGCCTAGGGAGCCCCCGCCCTGGGGAGCCCTAGGCTTGGGGTTCCCCCTGGGAGGGGGGAGCCCTAGGCCTAGGGAGCCCCCGCCCTGGGGAGCCCTAGGCTTGGGGTTCCCCCTGGGAGGGGGGAGCCCTAGGCCTAGGGAGCCCCCGCCCTGGGGAGCCCTAGGCTTGGGGTTCCCCCTGGGAGGGGGGAGCCCTAGGCCTAGGGAGCCGACGCCCTGGGGAGCCCTAGGCTTGGGGTTCCCCCTGGGAGGGGGGAGCCCTAGGCCTAGGGAGCCCCCGCCCTGGGGAGCCCCAGGCTTGGGGTTCCCCCTGGGAGGGGGGAGCCCTAGGCCTAGGGAGCCCCCGGGAGGGGAGCCCTAGGCTTGGGGTTCCCCCTGGGAGGGGGGAGCCCTAGGCCTAGGGAGCCCCCGGGAGGGGAGCCCTAGGCTTGGGGTTCCCCCTGGGAGGGGGGAGCCCTAGGCCTAGGGAGCCCCCAGGAGGGGAGCCCTAGGCTTGGGGTTCCCCCTGGGAGGGGGGAGCCCTAGGCCTAGGGAGCCCCCGCCCTGGGGAGCCCTAGGCTTGGGGTTCCCCCTGGGAGGGGGGAGCCCTAGGCCTAGGGAGCCCCCGGGAGGGGAGCCCTAGGCTTGGGGTTCCCCCTGGGAGGGGGGAGCCCTAGGCCTAGGGAGCCCCCGGGAGGGGAGCCCTAGGCCTGGGGTTCCCCCTGGGAGGGGGGAGCCCTAGGCCTAGGGCGCCCCCGCCCTGGGGAGCCCTAGGCCTGGGGTTCCCCCTGGGAGGGGGGAGCCCTAGGCCTAGGGCGCCCCCGCCCTGGGGAGCCCTAGGCCTGGGGTTCCCCCTGGGAGGGGGGAGCCCTAGGCCTAGGGCGCCCCCGCCCTGGGGAGCCCTAGGCCTGGGGTTCCCCCTGGGAGGGGGGAGCCCTAGGCCTAGGGCGCCCCCACCCTGGGGAGCCCTAGGCCTGGGGTTCCCCCTGGGAGGGGGGAGCCCTAGGCCTAGGGCGCCCCCGCCCTGGGGAGCCCTAGGCCTGGGGTTCCCCCTGGGAGGGGGAAGCCCTAGGCCTGGGGTTCCCCCTGGGAGGGGGGAGCCCTAGGCCTAGGGCGCCCCCGCCCTGGGGAGCCCTAGGCCTGGGGCTCCCCCTGGGAGGGGGAGCCCTAGGCCTAGGGCGCCCCCGCCCTGGGGAGCCCTAGGCCTGGGGCTCCCCCTGGGAGGGGGGAGCCCTAGGCCTAGGGCGCCCCCGCCCTGGGGAGCCCTAGGCCTGGGGCTCCCCCTGGGAGGGGGGAGCCCTAGGCCTAGGGCGCCCCCGCCCTGGGGAGCCCTAGGCCTGGGGCTCCCCCTGGGAGGGGGGAGCCCTAGGCCTAGGGCGCCCCCGCCCTGGGGAGCCCTAGGCCTGGGGTTCCCCCTGGGAGGGGGGAGCCCTAGGCCTAGGGAGCCCCCGCCCTGGGGAGCCCTAGGCCTGGGGTTCCCCCTGGGAGGGGGGAGGCCTAGGCCTAGGGAGCCCCCGCCCTGGGGAGCCCTAGGCCTGGGGTTCCCCCTGGGAGGGGAGAGGCCTAGGCCTAGGGAGCCCCCGCCCTGGGGAGCCCTAGGCCTAGGGTTCCCCCTGGGAGGGGGGAGGCCTAGGCCTAGGGAGCCCCCGCCCTGGGGAGCCCTAGGCCTAGGGTTCCCCCTGGGAGGGGGGAGGCCTAGGCCTAGGGAGCCCCCGCCCTGGGGAGCCCTAGGCCTAGGGTTCCCCCTGGGAGGGGGGAGGCCTAGGCCTAGGGAGCCCCCGCCCTGGGGAGCCCTAGGCCTAGGGTTCCCCCTGGGAGGGGGGAGGCCTAGGCCTAGGGAGCCCCCGCCCTGGGGAGCCCTAGGCCTAGGGTTCGCCCTGGGAGGTGGGAGGCCTAGGCCTAGGGAGCCCCCGCCCTGGGGAGCCCTAGGCCTAGGGTTCCCCCTGGGAGGGGGGAGGCCTAGGCCTAGGGAGCCCCCGCCCTGGGGAGCCCTAGGCCTAGGGTTCCCCCTGGGAGGGGGGAGGCCTAGGCCTAGGGAGCCCCCGCCCTGGGGAGCCCTAGGCCTAGGGTTCCCCCTGGGAGGGGGGAGGCCTTGGCCTAGGGAGCCCCCGCCCTGGGGAGCCCTAGGCCTAGGGTTCCCCCTGGGAGGGGGGAGGCCTAGGCCTAGGGAGCCCCCGCCCTGGGGAGCCCTAGGCCTAGGGTTCCCCCTGGGAGGGGGGAGGCCTAGGCCTAGGGAGCCCCCGCCCTGGGGAGCCCTAGGCCTAGGGTTCCCCCTGGGAGGGGGGAGGCCTAGGCCTAGGGAGCCCCCGCCCTGGGGAGCCCTAGGCCTAGGGTTCCCCCTGGGAGGGGGGAGGCCTAGGCCTAGGGAGCCCCCGCCCTGGGGAGCCCTAGGCCTAGGGTTCCCCCTGGGAGGGGGGAGGCCTAGGCCTAGGGAGCCCCCGCCCTGGGGAGCCCTAGGCCTAGGGTTCCCCCTGGGAGGGGGGAGGCCTAGGCCTAGGGAGCCCCCGCCCTGGGGAGCCCTAGGCCTAGGGTTCCCCCTGGGAGGGGGGAGGCCTAGGCCTAGGGAGCCCCCGCCCTGGGGAGCCCTAGGCCTAGGGTTCCCCCTGGGAGGGGGGAGGCCTAGGCCTAGGGAGCCCCCGCCCTGGGGAGCCCTAGGCCTAGGGTTCCCCCTGGGAGGGGGGAGGCCTAGGCCTAGGGAGCCCCCGCCCTGGGGAGCCCTAGGCCTAGGGTTCCCCCTGGGAGGGGGGAGGCCTAGGCCTAGGGAGCCCCCGCCCTGGGGAGCCCTAGGCCTAGGGTTCCCCCTGGGAGGGGGGAGGCCTAGGCCTAGGGAGCCCCCGCCCTGGGGAGCCCTAGGCCTAGGGTTCCCCCTGGGAGGGGGGAGGCCTAGGCCTAGGGAGCCCCCGCCCTGGGGAGCCCTAGGCCTAGGGTTCCCCCTGGGAGGGGGGAGGCCTAGGCCTAGGGAGCCCCCGCCCTGGGGAGCCCTAGGCCTAGGGTTCCCCCTGGGAGGGGGGAGGCCTAGGCCTAGGGAGCCCCCGCCCTGGGGAGCCCTAGGCCTAGGGTTCCCCCTGGGAGGGGGGAGGCCTAGGCCTAGGGAGCCCCCGCCCTGGGGAGCCCTAGGCCTAGGGTTCCCCCTGGGAGGGGGGAGCCCTAGGCCTAGGGAGCCCCCGCCCTGGGGAGCCCTAGGCCTAGGGTTCCCCCTGGGAGGGGGGAGCCCTAGGCCTAGGGAGCCCCCGCCCTGGGGAGCCCTAGGCCTAGGGTTCCCCCTGGGAGGGGGGAGGAGCCCCCGCCCAGGGGGAGCCCTAGGCCTAGGGTTCCCCCTGGGAGGGGGGAGCCCTAGGCCTAGGGAGCCCCCGCCCAGGGGGAGCCCTAGGCCTAGGGTTCCCCCTGGGAGGGGGGAGCCCTAGGCCTAGGGAGCCCCCGCCCAGGGGGAGCCCTAGGCCTAGGGTTCCCCCTGGGAGGGGGGAGCCTTAGGCCTAGGGAGCCCCCGCCCAGGGGGAGCCCTAGGCCTAGGGTTCCCCCTGGGAGGGGGGAGCCCTAGGCCTAGGGAGCCCCCGCCCAGGGGGAGCCCTAGGCCTAGGGTTCCCCCTGGGAGGGGGGAGCCCTAGGCCTAGGGAGCCCCCGCCCTGGGGAGCCCTAGGCCTAGGGTTCCCCCTGGGAGGGGGGAGCCGTAGGCTTAGGGTTCCCCCTGGGAGGGGGGAGCCCTAGGCCTAGGGAGCCCCAGCCCTGGGGAGCCCTAGGCTTAGGGTTCCCCCTGGGAGGGGGGAGCCCTAGGCCTAGGGATCCCCAGCCCTGGGGAGCCCTAGGCTTAGGGTTCCCCCTGGGAGGGGGGAGCCCTAGGCCTAGGGAGCCCCAGCCCTGGGGAGCCCTAGGCTTAGGGTTCCCCCTGGGAGGGGGGAGCCCTAGGCCTAGGGGGCCCCCGGGAGGGGAGCCCTAGGCTTAGGTTTCCCCCTGGGAGGGGGGAGCCCTAGGCCTAGGGGGCCCCCGGGAGGGGAGCCCTAGGCTTAGGGTTCCCCCTGGGAGGGGGGAGCCCTAGGCCTAGGGGGCCCCCGGGAGGGGAGCCCTAGGCTTAGGGTTCCCCCTGGGAGGGGGGAGCCCTAGGCCTAGGGGGCCCCCGGGAGGGGAGCCCTAGGCTTAGGGTTCCCCCTGGGAGGGGGGAGCCCTAGGCCTAGGGGGCCCCCGGGAGGGGAGCCCTAGGCTTAGGGTTCCCCCTGGGAGGGGGGAGCCCTAGGCCTAGGGGGCCCCCGGGAGGGGAGCCCTAGGCTTAGGGTTCCCCCTGGGAGGGGGGAGCCCTAGGCCTAGGGGGCCCCCGCCCTGGGGAGCCCTAGGCCTAGGGCTCCCCCTGGGAGGGGGGAGGCCCTAGGCCTAGGGCGCCCCCGCCCTGGGGAGCCCTAGGCCTAGGGCTCCCCCTGGGAGGGGGAAGGCCCTAGGCCTAGGGAGCCCCCGCCCTGGGGAGCCCTAGGCCTAGTGTTCCCCCTGGGAGGGGGGAGCCCTAGGCCTAGGGAGCCCCCGCCCTGGGGAGCCCTAGGCCTAGGGCTTCCCCCTGGGAGGGGGGAGCCCTAGGCCTACGGGGCCCCCGCCCTGGGGAGCCCTAGGCCTAGGGCTTCCCCCTGGGAGGGGGGAGCCCTAGGCCTAGGGCTGCCCCCGCCCTGGGGAGCCCTAGGCCTAGGGCTTCCCCCTGGGAGGGGGGAGCCCTAGGCCTAGGGGGCCCCCGCCCTGGGGAGCCCTAGGCCTAGGGCTTCCCCCTGGGAGGGGGGAGCCCAAGGCCTAGTGGGCCCCCGCCTTGGGGAGCCCTAGGCCTAGGGCTCCCCCTGGGAGGGGGGAGGCCTAGGCCTAGGGCGCCCCCGCCCTGGGGAGCCCTAGGCCTAGGGCTCCCCCTGGGAGGGGGGAGCCCTAGGCCTAGGGAGCCCCCGCCCTGGGGAGCCCTAGGCTTAGGGTTCCCCCTGGGAGGGGGGAGCCCTAGGCCTAGGGGGCCCCCGGGAGGGGAACCCTAGGCTTAGGGTTCCCCCTGGGAGGGGGGAGCCCTAGGCCTAGGGGGCCCCCGGGAGGGGAGCCCTAGGCTTAGGGTTCCCCCTGGGAGGGGGGAGCCCTAGGCCTAGGGAGCCCCCGCCCTGGGGAGCCCTAGGCCTAGGGCTTCCCCCTGGGAGGGGGGAGCCCTAGGCCTAGGGAGCCCCCGCCCTGGGGAGCCCTAGGCCTAGGGCTTCCCCCTGGGAGGGGGGAGCCCTAGGCCTAGGGAGCCCCCGCCCTGGGGAGCCCTAGGCCTAGGGCTTCCCCCTGGGAGGGGGGAGCCCTAGGCCTAGGGAGCCCCCGCCCTGGGGAGCCCTAGGCCTAGGGCTTCCCCCTGGGAGGGGGGAGCCCTAGGCCTAGGGAGCCCCCGCCCTGGGGAGCCCTAGGCCTAGGGCTTCCCCCTGGGAGGGGGGAGCCCTAGGCCTAGGGAGCCCCCGCCCTGGGGAGCCCTAGGCCTAGGGCTTCCCCCTGGGAGGGGGGAGCCCTAGGCCTAGGGAGCCCCCGCCCTGGGGAGCCCTAGGCCTAGGGCTTCCCCCTGGGAGGGGGGAGCCCTAGGCCTAGGGAGCCCCCGCCCTGGGGAGCCCTAGGCCTAGGGCTTCCCCCTGGGAGGGGGGAGCCCTAGGCCTAGGGAGCCCCCGCCCTGGGGAGCCCTAGGCCTAGGGCTTCCCCCTGGGAGGGGGGAGCCCTAGGCCTAGGGAGCCCCCGCCCTGGGGAGCCCTAGGCCTAGGGCTTCCCCCTGGGAGGGGGGAGCCCTAGGCCTAGGGAGCCCCCGCCCTGGGGAGCCCTAGGCCTAGGGTTCCCCCTGGGAGGGGGGAGCCGTAGGCTTAGGGTTCCCCCTGGGAGGGGGGAGCCCTAGGCCTAGGGAGCCCCAGCCCTGGGGAGCCCTAGGCTTAGGGTTCCCCCTGGGAGGGGGGAGCCCTAGGCCTAGGGAGCCCCAGCCCTGGGGAGCCCTAGGCTTAGGTTTCCCCCTGGGAGGGGGGAGCCCTAGGCCTAGGGAGCCCCAGCCCTGGGGAGCCCTAGGCTTAGGGTTCCCCCTGGGAGGGGGGAGCCCTAGGCCTAGGGAGCCCTAGCCCTGGGGAGCCCTAGGCTTAGGGTTCCCCCTGGGAGGGGGGAGCCCTAGGCCTAGGGAGCCCCCGGGAGGGGAGCCCTGGGCTTAGGGTTCCCCCTGGGAGGGGGGAGCCCTAGGCCTAGAGAGCCCCCGGGAGGGGAGCCCTGGGCTTAGGGTTCCCCCTGGGAGGGGGGAGCCCTAGGCCTAGGGAGCCCCCGGGAGGGGAGCCCTGGGCTTAGGGTTCCCCCTGGGAGGGGGGAGCCCTAGGCCTAGGGAGCCCCCGGGAGGGGAGCCCTAGGCTTAGGGTTCCCCCTGGGAGGGGGGAGCCCTAGGCCTAGGGAGCCCCCGGGAGGGGAGCCCTAGGCTTAGGGTTCCCCCTGGGAGGGGGGAGCCCTAGGCCTAGGGAGCCCCCGGGAGGGGAGCCCTAGACTTAGGGTTCCCCCTGGGAGGGGGGAGCCCTAGGCCTAGGGAGCCCCCGGGAGGGGAGCCCTAGGCTTAGGGTTCCCCCTGGGAGGGGGGAGCCCTAGGCCTAGGGAGCCCCCGGGAGGGGAGCCCTAGGCTTAGGGTTCCCCCTGGGAGGGGGGAGCCCTAGGCCTAGGGAGCCCCCGGGAGGGGAGCCCTAGGCTTAGGGTTCCCCCTGGGAGGGGGGAGCCCTAGGCCTAGGGAGCCCCCGGGAGGGGAGCCCTAGGCTTAGGGTTCCCCCTGGGAGGGGGGAGCCCTAGGCCTAGGGAGCCCCAGCCCTGGGGAGCCCTAGGCTTAGGGTTCCCCCTGGGAGGGGGGAGCCCTAGGCCTAGGGAGCCCCCGGGAGGGGAGCCCTAGGCTTAGGGTTCCCCCTGGGAGGGGGGAGCCCTAGGCCTAGGGAGCCCCAGCCCTGGGGAGCCCTAGGCTTAGGGTTCCCCCTGGGAGGGGGGAGCCCTAGGCCTAGGGAGCCCCCGGGAGGGGAGCCCTAGGCTTAGGGTTCCCCCTGGGAGGGGGGAGCCCTAGGCCTAGGGAGCCCCAGCCCTGGGGAGCCCTAGGCTTAGGGTTCCCCCTGGGAGGGGGGAGCCCTAGGCCTAGGGAGCCTCCGGGAGGGGAGCCCTAGGCTTAGGGTTCCCCCTGGGAGGGGGGAGCCCTAGGCCTAGGGAGCCCCCGGGAGAGGAGCCCTAGGCTTAGGGTTCCCCCTGGGAGGGGGGAGCCCTAGGCCTAGGGGGCCCCAGCCCTGGGGAGCCCTAGGCTTAGGGTTCCCCCTGGGAGGGGGGAGCCCTAGGCCTAGGGGGCCCCAGCCCTGGGGAGCCCTAGGCTTAGGGTTCCCCCTGGGAGGGGGGAGCCCTAGGCCTAGGGGGCCCCAGCCCTGGGGAGCCCTAGGCTTAGGGTTCCCCCTGGGAGGGGGGAGCCCTAGGCCTAGGGGGCCCCAGCCCTGGGGAGCCCTAGGCTTAGGGTTCCCCCTGGGAGGGGGGAGCCCTAGGCCTAGGGGGCCCCAGCCCTGGGGAGCCCTAGGCTTAGGGTTCCCCCTGGGAGGGGGGAGCCCTAGGCCTAGGGGGCCCCAGCCCTGGGGAGCCCTAGGCTTAGGGTTCCCCCTGGGAGGGGGGAGCCCTAGGCCTAGGGGGCCCCAGCCCTGGGGAGCCCTAGGCTTAGGGTTCGCCCTGGGAGGGGGGAGCCCTACGCCTAGGGGGCGCCAGCCCTGGGGAGCCCTAGGCTTAGGGTTCCCCCTGGGAGGGGGGAGCCCTAGGCCTAGGGGGCCCCAGCCCTGGGGAGCCCTAGGCTTAGGGTTCCCCCTGGGAGGGGGGAGCCCTAGGCCTAGGGGGCCCCTCCCGGGGGCCCCCTAGGCCGAGGGGGGAGCCCTAGGCCTAGGGGGCCCCCGGGAGGGGAGCCCTAGGCTTAGGGTTCCCCCTGGGAGGGGGGAGCCCTAGGCCTAGGGGGCCCCCGGGAGGGGAGCCCTAGGCTTAGGGTTCCCCCTGGGAGGGGGGAGCCCTAGGCCTAGGGGGCCCCCGGGAGGGGAGCCCTAGGCTTAGGGTTCCCCCTGGGAGGGGGGAGCCCTAGGCCTAGGGGGCCCCCGGGAGGGGAGCCCTAGGCTTAGGGTTCCCCCTGGGAGGGGGGAGCCCTAGGCCTAGGGGGCCCCCGGGAGGGGAGCCCTAGGCTTAGGGTTCCCCCTGGGAGGGGGGAGCCCTAGGCCTAGGGGGCCCCCGGGAGGGGAGCCCTAGGCTTAGGGTTCCCCCTGGGAGGGGGGAGCCCTAGGCCTAGGGGGCCCCCGGGAGGGGAGCCCTAGGCTTAGGGTTCCCCCTGGGAGGGGGGAGCCCTAGGCCTAGGGGGCCCCCGGGAGGGGAGCCCTAGGCTTAGGGTTCCCCCTGGGAGGGGGGAGCCCTAGGCCTAGGGGGCCCCCGGGAGGGGAGCCCTAGGCTTAGGGTTCCCCCTGGGAGGGGGGAGCCCTAGGCCTAGGGGGCCCCCGGGAGGGGAGCCCTAGGCTTAGGGTTCCCCCTGGGAGGGGGGAGCCCTAGGCCTAGGGGGCCCCCGGGAGGGGAGCCCTAGGCTTAGGGTTCCCCCTGGGAGGGGGGAGCCCTAGGCCTAGGGGGCCCCCGGGAGGGGAGCCCTAGGCTTAGGGTTCCCCCTGGGAGGGGGGAGCCCTAGGCCTAGGGGGCCCCCGGGAGGGGAGCCCTAGGCTTAGGGTTCCCCCTGGGAGGGGGGAGCCCTAGGCCTAGGGGGCCCCCGGGAGGGGAGCCCTAGGCTTAGGGTTCCCCCTGGGAGGGGGGAGCCCTAGGCCTAGGGGGCCCCCGGGAGGGGAGCCCTAGGCTTAGGGTTCCCCCTGGGAGGGGGGAGCCCTAGGCCTAGGGGGCCCCCGGGAGGGGAGCCCTAGGCTTAGGGTTCCCCCTGGGAGGGGGGAGCCCTAGGCCTAGGGGGCCCCCGGGAGGGGAGCCCTAGGCTTAGGGTTCCCCCTGGGAGGGGGGAGCCCTAGGCCTAGGGGGCCCCCGGGAGGGGAGCCCTAGGCTTAGGGTTCCCCCTGGGAGGGGGGAGCCCTAGGCCTAGGGGGCCCCCGGGAGGGGAGCCCTAGGCTTAGGGTTCCCCCTGGGAGGGGGGAGCCCTAGGCCTAGGGGGCCCCCGGGAGGGGAGCCCTAGGCTTAGGGTTCCCCCTGGGAGGGGGGAGCCCTAGGCCTAGGGGGCCCCAGCCCTGGGGAGCCCTAGGCTTAGGGTTCCCCCTGGGAGGGGGGAGCCCTAGGCCTAGGGGGCCCCAGCCCTGGGGAGCCCTAGGCTTAGGGTTCCCCCTGGGAGGGGGGAGCCCTAGGCCTAGGGGGCCCCAGCCCTGGGGAGCCCTAGGCTTAGGGTTCCCCCTGGGAGGGGGGAGCCCTAGGCCTAGGGGGCCCCAGCCCTGGGGAGCCCTAGGCTTAGGGTTCCCCCTGGGAGGGGGGAGCCCTAGGCCTAGGGGGCCCCAGCCCTGGGGAGCCCTAGGCTTAGGGTTCCCCCTGGGAGGGGGGAGCCCTAGGCCTAGGGGACCCCAGCCCTGGGGAGCCCTAGGCTTAGGGTTCCCCCTGGGAGGGGGGAGCCCTAGGCCTAGGGGGCCCCAGCCCTGGGGAGCCCTAGGCTTAGGGTTCCCCCTGGGAGGGGGGAGCCCTAGGCCTAGGGGGCCCCAGCCCTGGGGAGCCCTAGGCTTAGGGTTCCCCCTGGGAGGGGGGAGCCCTAGGCCTAGGGGGCCCCAGCCCTGGGGAGCCCTAGGCTTAGGGTTCCCCCTGGGAGGGGGGAGCCCTAGGCCTAGGGGGCCCCAGCCCTGGGGAGCCTTAGGCTTAGGGTTCCCCCTGGGAGGGGGGAGCCCTAGGCCTAGGGGGCCCCAGCCCTGGGGAGCCCTAGGCTTAGGGTTCCCCCTGGGAGGGGGGAGCCCTAGGCCTAGGGGGCCCCAGCCCTGGGGAGCCCTAGGCTTAGGGTTCCCCCTGGGAGGGGGGAGCCCTAGGCCTAGGGGGCCCCAGCCCTGGAGAGCCCTAGGCTTAGGGTTCCCCCTGGGAGGGGGGAGCCCTAGGCCTGGGGGGCCCCCGGGAGGGGAGCCCTAGGCTTAGGGTTCCCCCTGGGAGGGGGGAGCCCTAGGCCTAGGGGGCCCCAACCCTGGGGAGCCCTAGGCTTAGGGTTCCCCCTGGGAGGGGGGAGCCCTAGGCCTAGGGGGCCCCCGGGAGGGGAGCCCTAGGCTTAGGGTTCCCCCTGGGAGGGGGGAGCCCTAGGCCTAGGGGGCCCCCGGGAGGGGAGCCCTAGGCTTAGGGTTCCCCCTGGGAGGGGGGAGCCCTAGGCCTAGGGGGCCCCCGCCCTGGGGAGCCCTAGGCTTAGGGTTCCCCCTGGGAGGGGGGAGCCCTAGGCCTAGGGGGCCCCCGCCCTGGGGAGCCCTAAGCCTAGGGCTTCCCCCTGGGAGGGGGGAGCCCTAGGCCTAGGGGGCCCCCGCCCTGGGGAGCCCTAGGCCTAGGGCTTCCCCCTGGGAGGGGGGAGCCCTAGGCCTAGGGAGCCCCCGCCCTGGGGAGCCCTAGGCCTAGGGCTTCCCCCTGGGAGGGGGGAGCCCTAGGCCTAGGGAGCCCCCGCCCTGGGGAGCCCTAGGCCTAGGGCTTCCCCCTGGGAGGGGGGAGCCCTAGGCCTAGGGAGCCCCCGCCCTGGGGAGCCCTAGGCCTAGGGCTTCCCCCTGGGAGGGGGGAGCCCTAGGCCTAGGGAGCCCCCGCCCTGGGGAGCCCTTGGCCTTGGGCTTCCCCCTGGGAGGGGGGAGCCCTAGGCCTAGGGAGCCCCCGCCCTGGGGAGCCCTAGGCCTAGGGCTTCCCCCTGGGAGGGGGGAGCCCTAGGCCTAGGGAGCCCCCGCCCTGGGGAGCCCTAGGCCTAGGGCTGCCCCCTGGGAGGGGGGAGCCCTAGGCCTAGGGAGCCCCCGCCCTGGGGAGCCCTAGGCCTAGGGCTGCCCCCTGGGAGGGGGGAGCCCTAGGCCTAGGGAGCCCCCGCCCTGGGGAGCCCTAGGCCTAGGGCTGCCCCCTGGGAGGGGGGAGCCCTAGGCCTAGGGAGCCCCCGCCCTGGGGAGCCCTAGGCCTAGGGCTTCCCCCTGGGAGGGGGGAGCCCTAGGCCTAGGGAGCCCCCGCCCTGGGGAGCCCTAGGCCTAGGGCTTCCCCCTGGGAGGGGGGAGCCCTAGGCCTAGGGAGCCCCCACCCTGGGGAGCCCTAGGCCTAGGGTTCCCCCTGGGAGGGGGGAGCCGTAGGATTAGGGTTCCCCCTGGGAGGGGGGAGCCCTAGGCCTAGGGAGCCCCAGCCCTGGGGAGCCCTAGGCTTAGGGTTCCCCCTGGGAGGGGGGAGCCCTAGGCCTAGGGAGCCCCAGCCCTGGGGAGCCCTAGGCTTAGGGTTCCCCCTGGGAGGGGAGAGCCCTAGGCCTAGGGAGCCCCAGCCCTGGGGAGCCCTAGGCTTAGGGTTCCCCCTGGGAGGGGGGAGCCCTAGGCCTAGGGAGCCCCAGCCCTGGGGAGCCCTAGGCTTAGGGTTCCCCCTGGGAGGGGGGAGCCCTAGGCCTAGGGAGCCCCCGGGAGGGGAGCCCTGGGCTTAGGGTTCCCCCTGGGAGGGGGGAGCCCTAGGCTTAGGGAGCCCCCGGGAGGGGAGCCCTGGGCTTAGGGTTCCCCCTGGGAGGGGGGAGCCCTAGGCCTAGGGAGCCCCCGGGAGGGGAGCCCTGGGCTTAGGGTTCCCCCTGGGAGGGGGGAGCCCTAGGCCTAGGGAGCCCCCGGGAGGGGAGCCCTGGGCTTAGGGTTCCCCCTGGGAGGGGGGAGCCCTAGGCCTAGGGAGCCCCCGGGAGGGGAGCCCTAGGCTTAGGGTTCCCCCTGGGAGGGGGGAGCCCTAGGCCTAGGGAGCCCCCGGGAGGGGAGCCCTAGGCTTAGGGTTCCCCCTGGGAGGGGGGAGCCCTAGGCCTAGGGAGCCCCCGGGAGGGGAGCCCTAGGCTTAGGGTTCCCCCTGGGAGGGGGGAGCCCTAGGCCTAGGGAGCCCCCGGGAGGGGAGCCCTAGGCTTAGGGTTCCCCCTGGGAGGGGGGAGCCCTAGGCCTAGGGAGCCCCCGGGAGGGGAGCCCTAGGCTTAGGGTTCCCCCTGGGAGGGGGGAGCCCTAGGCCAAGGGAGCCCCCGGGAGGGGAGCCCTAGGCTTAGGGTTCCCCCTGGGAGGGGGGAGCCCTAGGCCTAGGGGGCCCCAGCCCTGGGGAGCCCTAGGCTTAGGGTTCCCCCTGGGAGGGGGGAGCCCTAGGCCTAGGGGGCCCCAGCCCTGGGGAGCCCTAGGCTTAGGGTTCCCCCTGGGAAGGGGGAGCCCTAGGCCTAGGGGGCCCCAGCCCTGGGGAGCCCTAGGCTTAGGGTTCCCCCTGGGAGGGGGGAGCCCTAGGTCTAGGGGGCCCCAGCCCTGGGGAGCCCTAGGCTTAGGGTTCCCCCTGGGAGGGGGGAGCCCTAGGCCTAGGGGGCCCCAGCCCTGGGGAGCCCTAGGCTTAGGGTTCCCCCTGGGAGGGGGGAGCCCTAGGCCTAGGGGGCCCCAGCCCTGGGGAGCCCTAGGCTTATGGTTCCCCCTGGGAGGGGGGAGCCCTAGGCCTAGGGGGCCCCAGCCCTGGGGAGCCCTAGGCTTAGGGTTCCCCCTGGGAGGGGGGAGCCCTAGGCCTAGGGGGCCCCCGGGAGGGGAGCCCTAGGCTTAGGGTTCCCCCTGGGAGGGGGGAGCCCTAGGCCTAGGGGGCCCCAGCCCTGGGGAGCCCTAGGCTTAGGGTTCCCCCTGGGAGGGGGGAGCCCTACGCCTAGGGGGCCCCAGCCCTGGGGAGCCCTAGGCTTAGGGTTCCCCCTGGGAGGGGGGAGCCCTACGCCTAGGGGGCGCCAGCCCTGGGGAGCCCTAGGCTTAGGGTTCCCCCTGGGAGGGGGGAGCCCTAGGCCTAGGGGGCCCCAGCCCTGGGGAGCCCTAGGCTTAGGGTTCCCCCTGGGAGGGGGGAGCCCTAGGCCTAGGGGGCCCCCGGGAGGGGAGCCCTAGGCTTAGGGTTCCCCCTGGGAGGGGGGAGCCCTAGGCCTAGGGGGCCCCCGGGAGGGGAGCCCTAGGCTTAGGGTTCCCCCTGGGAGGGGGGAGCCCTAGGCCTAGGGGGCCCCCGGGAGGGGAGCCCTAGGCTTAGGGTTCCCCCTGGGAGGGGGGAGCCCTAGGCCTAGGGGGCCCCCGGGAGGGGAGCCCTAGGCTTAGGGTTCCCCCTGGGAGGGGGGAGCCCTAGGCCTAGGGGGCCCCCGGGAGGGGAGCCCTAGGCTTAGGGTTCCCCCTGGGAGGGGGGAGCCCTAGGCCTAGGGGGCCCCCGGGAGGGGAGCCCTAGGCTTAGGGTTCCCCCTGGGAGGGGGGAGCCCTAGGCCTAGGGGGCCCCCGGGAGGGGAGCCCTAGGCTTAGGGTTCCCCCTGGGAGGGGGGAGCCCTAGGCCTAGGGGGCCCCCGGGAGGGGAGCCCTAGGCTTAGGGTTCCCCCTGGGAGGGGGGAGCCCTAGGCCTAGGGGGCCCCCGGGAGGGGAGCCCTAGGCTTAGGGTTCCCCCTGGGAGGGGGGAGCCCTAGGCCTAGGGGGCCCCCGGGAGGGGAGCCCTAGGCTTAGGGTTCCCCCTGGGAGGGGGGAGCCCTAGGCCTAGGGGGCCCCCGGGAGGGGAGCCCTAGGCTTAGGGTTCCCCCTGGGAGGGGGGAGCCCTAGGCCTAGGGGGCCCCCGGGAGGGGAGCCCTAGGCTTAGGGTTCCCCCTGGGAGGGGGGAGCCCTAGGCCTAGGGGGCCCCCGGGAGGGGAGCCCTAGGCTTAGGGTTCCCCCTGGGAGGGGGGAGCCCTAGGCCTAGGGGGCCCCCGGGAGGGGAGCCCTAGGCTTAGGGTTCCCCCTGGGAGGGGGGAGCCCTAGGCCTAGGGGGCCCCCGGGAGGGGAGCCCTAGGCTTAGGGTTCCCCCTGGGAGGGGGGAGCCCTAGGCCCAGGGGGCCCCCGGGAGGGGAGCCCTAGGCTTAGGGTTCCCCCTGGGAGGGGGGAGCCCTAGGCCCAGGGGGCCCCAGCCCTGGGGAGCCCTAGGCTTAGGGTTCCCCCTGGGAGGGGGGAGCCCTAGGCCTAGGGGGCCCCAGCCCTAGGGAGCCCTAGGCTTAGGGTTCCCCCTGGGAGGGGGGAGCCCTAGGCCTAGGGGGCCCCCGGGAGGGGAGCCCTAGGCTTAGGGTTCCCCCTGGGAGGGGGGAGCCCTAGGCCTAGGGGGCCCCAACCCTGGGGAGCCCTAGGCTTAGGGTTCCCCCTGGGAGGGGGGAGCCCTAGGCCTAGGGGGCCCCCGGGAGGGGAGCCCTAGGCTTAGGGTTCCCCCTGGGAGGGGGGAGCCCTAGGCCTAGGGGGCCCCCGGGAGGGGAGCCCTAGGCTTAGGGTTCCCCCTGGGAGGGGGGAGCCCTAGGCCTAGGGGGCCCCCGGGAGGGGAGCCCTAGGCTTAGGGTTCCCCCTGGGAGAGGGGAGCCCTAGGCCTAGGGGGCCCCCGCCCTGGGGAGCCCTAGGCTTAGGGTTCCCCCTGGGAGGGGGGAGCCCTAGGCCTAGGGGGCCCCCGCCCTGGGGAGCCCTAGGCTTAGGGTTCCCCCTGGGAGGGGGGAGCCCTAGGCCAAGGGGGCCCCCGCCCTGGGGAGCCCTAGGCCTAGGGTTCCCCCTGGGAGGGGGGAGCCCTAGGCCTAGGGGGCCCCCGCCCTGGGGAGCCCTAGGCCTAGGGTTCCCCCTGGGAGGGGGGAGCCCTAGGCCTAGGGGGCCCCCGCCCTGGGGAGCCCTAGGCCTAGGGTTCCCCCTGGGAGGGGGGAGCCCTAGGCCTAGGGGGCCCCCGCCCTGGGGAGCCCTAGGCCTAGGGTTCCCCCTGGGAGGGGGGAGCCCTAGGCCTAGGGGGCCCCCGCCCTGGGGAGCCCTAGGCCTAGGGTTCCCCCCTCCCAGGGGGGAGCCCTAGGCCTAGGGGGCCCCCGCCCTGGGGAGCCCTAGGCCTAGGGTTCCCCCCTCCCAGGGAGGAGCCCTAGGCCTAGGGGGCCCCCGCCCTGGGGAGCCCTAGGCCTAGGGTTCCCCCCTCCCAGGGGGGAGCCCTAGGCCTAGGGGGCCCCCGCCCTGGGGAGCCCTAGGCCTAGGGTTCCCCCCTCCCAGGGGGGAGCCCTAGGCCTAGGGGGCCCCCGCCCTGGGGAGCCCTAGGCCTAGGGTTCCCCCCTCCCAGGGGGGAGCCCTAGGCCTAGGGGGCCCCCGCCCTGGGGAGCCCTAGGCCTAGGGTTCCCCCCTCCCAGGGGGGAGCCCTAGGCCTAGGGGGCCCCCGCCCTGGGGAGCCCTAGGCCTAGGGTTCCCCCCTCCCAGGGGGGAGCCCTAGGCCTAGGGGGCCCCCGCCCTGGGGAGCCCTAGGCCTAGGGTTCCCCCCTCCCAGGGGGGAGCCCTAGGCCTAGGGAGCCCCCGCCCTGTGGAGCCCTAGGCCTAGGGTTCCCCCCTCCCAGGGGGGAGCCCTAGGCCGAGGGAGCCCCCGCCCTGGGGAGCCCTAGGCCTAGGGTTCCCCCCTCCCAGGGGGGAGCCCTAAGCCTAGGGAGCCCCCGCCCTGGGGAGCCCTAGGCTTAGGGTTCCCCCCTCCCAGGGGCGAGCCCTAGGCTTAGGGTTCCCCCTGGGAGGGGGGAGCCCTAGGCCTAGGGAGCCCCAGCCCTGGGGAGCCCTAGGCTTAGGGTTCCCCCCTCCCAGGGGGGAGCCCTAGGATTAGGGTTCCCCCTGGGAGGGGGGAGCCCTAGGCCTAGGGAGCCCCAGCCCTGGGGAGCCCTAGGCTTAGGGTTCCCCCTGGGAGTGGGGAGCCCTAGGCCTAGGGAGCCCCAGCCCTGGGGAGCCCTAGGCTTAGGGTTCCCCCTGGGAGGGGGGAGCCCTAGGCCTAGGGAGCCCCAGCCCTGGGGAGCCCTAGGCTTAGGGTTCCCCCTGGGAGGGGGGAGCCCTAGGCCTAGGGAGCCCCAGCCCTGGGGAGCCCTAGGCTTAGGGTTCCCCCTGGGAGGGGGGAGCCCTAGGCCTAGGGAGCCCCAGCCCTGGGGAGCCCTAGGCTTAGGGTTCCCCCTGGGAGGGGGGAGCCCTAGGCCTAGGGAGCCCCAGCCCTGGGGAGCACTAGGCCTAGGGAGCCCCAGCCCTGGGGAGCCCTAGGCTTAGGGTTCCCTCTGGGAGGGGGGAGCCCTAGGCCTAGGGAGCCCCAGCCCGGGGGAGCCCTAGGCTTAGGGTTCCCCCTGGGAGGGGGGAGCCCTCGGCCTAGGGAGCCCCAGCCCGGGGGAGCCCTAGGCTTAGGGTTCCCCCTGGGAGGGGGGAGCCCTCGGCCTAGGGAGCCCCAGCCCGGGGGAGCCCTAGGCTTAGGGTTCCCCCTGGGAGGGGGGAGCCCTCGGCCTAGGGAGCCCCAGCCCGGGGGAGCCCTAGGCTTAGGGTTCCCCCTGGGAGGGGGGAGCCCTCGGCCTAGGGAGCCCCAGCCCGGGGGAGCCCTAGGCTTAGGGTTCCCCCTGGGAGGGGGGAGCCCTCGGCCTAGGGAGCCCCAGCCCGGGGGAGCCCTAGGCTTAGGGTTCCCCCTGGGAGGGGGGAGCCCTCGGCCTAGGGAGCCCCGGCCCGGGGGAGCCCTAGGCTTAGGGTTCCCCCTGGGAGGGGGGAGCCCTCGGCCTAGGGAGCCCCGGCCCGGGGGAGCCCTAGGCTTAGGGTTCCCCCTGGGAGGGGGGAGCCCTCGGCCTAGGGAGCCCCGGCCCGGGGGAGCCCTAGGCTTAGGGTTCCCCCTGGGAGGGGGGAGCCCTCGGCCTAGGGAGCCCCGGCCCGGGGGAGCCCTAGGCTTAGGGTTCCCCCTGGGAGGGGGGAGCCCTCGGCCTAGGGAGCCCCGGCCCGGGGGAGCCCTAGGCTTAGGGTTCCCCCTGGGAGGGGGGAGCCCTCGGCCTAGGGAGCCCCGGCCCGGGGGAGCCCTAGGCTTAGGGTTCCCCCTGGGAGGGGGGAGCCCTCGGCCTAGGGAGCCCCGGCCCGGGGGAGCCCTAGGCTTAGGGTTCCCCCTGGGAGGGGGGAGCCCTCGGCCTAGGGAGCCCCGGCCCGGGGGAGCCCTAGGCTTAGGGTTCCCCCTGGGAGGGGGGAGCCCTCGGCCTAGGGAGCCCCGGCCCGGGGGAGCCCTAGGCTTAGGGTTCCCCCTGGGAGGGGGGAGCCCTCGGCCTAGGGAGCCCCGGCCCGGGGGAGCCCTAGGCTTAGGGTTCCCCCTGGGAGGGGGGAGCCCTCGGCCTAGGGAGCCCCGGCCCGGGGGAGCCCTAGGCTTAGGGTTCCCCCTGGGAGGGGGGAGCCCTCGGCCTAGGGAGCCCCGGCCCGGGGGAGCCCTAGGCTTAGGGTTCCCCCTGGGAGGGGGGAGCCCTCGGCCTAGGGAGCCCCGGCCCGGGGGAGCCCTAGGCTTAGGGTTCCCCCTGGGAGGGGGGAGCCCTCGGCCTAGGGAGCCCCGGCCCGGGGGAGCCCTAGGCTTAGGGTTCCCCCTGGGAGGGGGAGCCCTCGGCCTAGGGAGCCCCGGCCCGGGGGAGCCCTAGGCTTAGGGTTCCCCCTGGGAGGGGGGAGCCCTCGGCCTAGGGAGCCCCGGCCCGGGGGAGCCCTAGGCTTAGGGTTCCCCCTGGGAGGGGGGAGCCCTCGGCCTAGGGAGCCCCGGCCCGGGGGAGCCCTAGGCTTAGGGTTCCCCCTGGGAGGGGGGAGCCCTCGGCCTAGGGAGCCCCGGCCCGGGGGAGCCCTAGGCTTAGGGTTCCCCCTGGGAGGGGGGAGCCCTCGGCCTAGGGAGCCCCGGCCCGGGGGAGCCCTAGGCTTAGGGTTCCCCCTGGGAGGGGGGAGCCCTCGGCCTAGGGAGCCCCGGCCCGGGGGAGCCCTAGGCTTAGGGTTCCCCCTGGGAGGGGGGAGCCCTCGGCCTAGGGAGCCCCGGCCCGGGGGAGCCCTAGGCTTAGGGTTCCCCCTGGGAGGGGGGAGCCCTCGGCCTAGGGAGCCCCGGCCCGGGGGAGCCCTAGGCTTAGGGTTCCCCCTGGGAGGGGGGAGCCCTCGGCCTAGGGAGCCCCGGCCCGGGGGAGCCCTAGGCTTAGGGTTCCCCCTGGGAGGGGGGAGCCCTCGGCCTAGGGAGACCCGGCCCGGGGGAGCCCTAGGCTTAGGGTTCCCCCTGGGAGGGGGGAGCCCTCGGCCTAGGGAGCCCCGGCCCGGGGGAGCCCTAGGCTTAGGGTTCCCCCTGGGAGGGGGGAGCCCTCGGCCTAGGGAGCCCCGGCCCGGGGGAGCCCTAGGCTTAGGGTTCCCCCTGGGAGGGGGGAGCCCTCGGCCTAGGGAGCCCCGGCCCGGGGGAGCCCTAGGCTTAGGGTTCCCCCTGGGAGGGGGGAGCCCTCGGCCTAGGGAGCCCCGGCCCGGGGGAGCCCTAGGCTTAGGGTTCCCCCTGGGAGGGGGGAGCCCTCGGCCTAGGGAGCCCCGGCCCGGGGGAGCCCTAGGCTTAGGGTTCCCCCTGGGAGGGGGGAGCCCTCGGCCTAGGGAGCCCCGGCCCGGGGGAGCCCTAGGCTTAGGGTTCCCCCTGGGAGGGGGGAGCCCTCGGCCTAGGGAGCCCCGGCCCGGGGGAGCCCTAGGCTTAGGGTTCCCCCTGGGAGGGGGGAGCCCTCGGCCTAGGGAGCCCCGGCCCGGGGGAGCCCTAGGCTTAGGGTTCCCCCTGGGAGGGGGGAGCCCTCGGCCTAGGGAGCCCCGGCCCGGGGGAGCCCTAGGCTTAGGGTTCCCCCTGGGAGGGGGGAGCCCTAGGCCTAGGGAGCCCCGGCCCGGGGGAGCCCTAGGCTTAGGGATCCCCCTGGGAGGGGGGAGCCCTAGGCCTAGGGAGCCCCGGCCCGGGGGAGCCCTAGGCTTAGGGTTCCCCCTGGGAGGGGGGAGCCCTAGGCCTAGGGAGCCCCGGCCCGGGGGAGCCCTAGGCTTAGGGTTCCCCCTGGGAGGGGGGAGCCCTAGGCCTAGGGAGCCCCGGCCCGGGGGAGCCCTAGGCTTAGGGTTCCCCCTGGGAGGGGGGAGCCCTAGGCCTAGGGAGCCCCGGCCCGGGGGAGCCCTAGGCTTAGGGTTCCCCCTGGGAGGGGGGAGCCCTAGGCCTAGGGAGCCCCGGCCCGGGGGAGCCCTAGGCTTAGGGTTCCCCCTGGGAGGGGGGAGCCCTAGGCCTAGGGAGCCCCGGCCCGGGGGAGCCCTAGGCTTAGGGTTCCCCCTGGGAGGGGGGAGCCCTAGGCCTAGGGAGCCCCGGCCCGGGGGAGCCCTAGGCTTAGGGTTCCCCCTGGGAGGGGGGAGCCCTAGGCCTAGGGAGCCCCGGCCCGGGGGAGCCCTAGGCTTAGGGTTCCCCCTGGGAGGGGGGAGCCCTAGGCCTAGGGAGCCCCGGCCCGGGGGAGCCCTAGGCTTAGGGTTCCCCCTGGGAGGGGGGAGCCCTAGGCCTAGGGAGCCCCGGCCCGGGGGAGCCCTAGGCTTAGGGTTCCCCCTGGGAGGGGGGAGCCCTAGGCCTAGGGAGCCCCGGCCCGGGGGAGCCCTAGGCTTAGGGTTCCCCCTGGGAGGGGGAGCCCTAGGCCTAGGGAGCCCCGGCCCGGGGGAGCCCTAGGCTTAGGGTTCCCCCTGGGAGGGGGGAGCCCTAGGCCTAGGGAGCCCCGGCCCGGGGGAGCCCTAGGCTTAGGGTTCCCCCTGGGAGGGGGGAGCCCTAGGCCTAGGGAGCCCCGGCCCGGGGGAGCCCTAGGCTTAGGGTTCCCCCTGGGAGGGGGGAGCCCTAGGCCTAGGGAGCCCCGGCCCGGGGGAGCCCTAGGCTTAGGGTTCCCCCTGGGAGGGGGGAGCCCTAGGCCTAGGGAGCCCCGGCCCGGGGGAGCCCTAGGCTTAGGGTTCCCCCTGGGAGGGGGGAGCCCTAGGCCTAGGGAGCCCCGGCCCGGGGGAGCCCTAGGCTTAGGGTTCCCCCTGGGAGGGGGGAGCCCTAGGCCTAGGGAGCCCCGGCCCGGGGGAGCCCTAGGCTTAGGGTTCCCCCTGGGAGGGGGGAGCCCTAGGCCTAGGGAGCCCCGGCCCGGGGGAGCCCTAGGCTTAGGGTTCCCCCTGGGAGGGGGGAGCCCTAGGCCTAGGGAGCCCCAGCCCGGGGGAGCCCTAGGCTTAGGGTTCCCCCTGGGAGGGGGGAGCCCTAGGCCTAGGGAGCCCCAGCCCGGGGGAGCCCTAGGCTTAGCGTTCCCCCTGGGAGGGGGGAGCCCTAGGCCTAGGGAGCCCCAGCCCGGGGGAGCCCTAGGCTTAGGGTTCCCCCTGGGAGGGGGGAGCCCTAGGCCTAGGGAGCCCCAGCCCGGGGGAGCCCTAGGCTTAGGGTTCCCCCTGGGAGGGGGGAGCCCTAGGCCTAGGGAGCCCCAGCCCGGGGGAGCCCTAGGCTTAGGGTTCCCCCTGGGAGGGGGGAGCCCTAGGCCTAGGGAGCCCCAGCCCGGGGGAGCCCTAGGCTTAGGGTTCCCCCTGGGAGGGGGGAGCCCTAGGCCTAGGGAGCCCCAGCCCGGGGGAGCCCTAGGCTTAGGGTTCCCCCTGGGAGGGGGGAGCCCTAGGCCTAGGGAGCCCCAGCCCGGGGGAGCCCTAGGCTTAGGGTTCCCCCTGGGAGGGGGGAGCCCTAGGCCTAGGGAGCCCCAGCCCGGGGGAGCCCTAGGCTTAGGGTTCCCCCTGGGAGGGGGGAGCCCTAGGCCTAGGGAGCCCCAGCCCGGGGGAGCCCTAGGCTTAGGGTTCCCCCTGGGAGGGGGGAGCCCTAGGCCTAGGGAGCCCCAGCCCGGGGGAGCCCTAGGCTTAGGGTTCCCCCTGGGAGGGGGGAGCCCTAGGCCTAGGGAGCCCCAGCCCGGGGGAGCCCTAGGCTTAGGGTTCCCCCTGGGAGGGGGGAGCCCTAGGCCTAGGGAGCCCCAGCCCGGGGGAGCCCTAGGCTTAGGGTTCCCCCTGGGAGGGGGGAGCCCTAGGCCTAGGGAGCCCCAGCCCGGGGGAGCCCTAGGCTTAGGGTTCCCCCTGGGAGGGGGGAGCCCTAGGCCTAGGGAGCCCCAGCCCGGGGGAGCCCTAGGCTTAGGGTTCCCCCTGGGAGGGGGGAGCCCTAGGCCTAGGGAGCCCCAGCCCGGGGGAGCCCTAGGCTTAGGGTTCCCCCTGGGAGGGGGGAGCCCTAGGCCTAGGGAGCCCCAGCCCGGGGGAGCCCTAGGCTTAGGGTTCCCCCTGGGAGGGGGGAGCCCTAGGCCTAGGGAGCCCCAGCCCGGGGGAGCCCTAGGCTTAGGGTTCCCCCTGGGAGGGGGGAGCCCTAGGCCTAGGGAGCCCCAGCCCGGGGGAGCCCTAGGCTTAGGGTTCCCCCTGGGAGGGGGGAGCCCTAGGCCTAGGGAGCCCCAGCCCGGGGGAGCCCTAGGCTTAGGGTTCCCCCTGGGAGGGGGGAGCCCTAGGCCTAGGGAGCCCCAGCCCGGGGGAGCCCTAGGCTTAGGGTTCCCCCTGGGAGGGGGGAGCCCTAGGCCTAGGGAGCCCCAGCCCGGGGGAGCCCTAGGCTTAGGGTTCCCCCTGGGAGGGGGGAGACCTAGGCCTAGGGAGCCCCAGCCCGGGGGAGCCCTAGGCTTAGGGTTCCCCCTGGGAGGGGGGAGACCTAGGCCTAGGGAGCCCCAGCCCGGGGGAGCCCTAGGCTTAGGGTTCCCCCTGGGAGGGGGGAGACCTAGGCCTAGGGAGCCCCCGGGAGGGGAGCCCTAGGCTTAGGGTTCCCCCTGGGAGGGGGGAGACCTAGGCCTAGGGAGCCCCCGGGAGGGGAGCCCTAGGCTTAGGGAGCCCCCGCCCTGGGGAGCCCTAGGCCTAGGGCTCCCCCTGGGAGGGGGGAGCCCTAGGCCTAGGGAGCCCCCGCCCTGGGGAGCCCTAGGCCTAGGGCTCCCCCTGGGAGGGGGGAGCCCTAGGCCTAGGGAGCCCGCGCCCTGGGGAGCCCTAGGCCTAGGGCTCCCCCTGGGAGGGGGGAGTCCTAGGCCTAGGGAGCCCCCGCCCTGGGGAACCCTAGGCCTAGGGCTCGCCCTGGGAGGGGGGAGCCCTTGGCCTAGGGAGCCCCCGCCCTGGGGAGCCCTAGGTCTAGGGCTCCCCCTGGGAGGGGGGAGCCCTAGGCCTAGGGAGCCCCCGCCCTGGGGAGCCCTAGGCCTAGGGTTCCCCCTGGGAGGGGGGAGCCCTAGGCCTAGGGAGCCCCCGCCCTGGGGAGCCCTAGGCCTAGGGTTCCCCCTGGGAGGGGGGAGCCCTAGGCCTAGGGAGCCCCCGCCCTGGGGAGCCCTAGGCCTAGGGTTCCCCCTGGGAGGGGGGAGCCCTAGGCCTAGGGTTCCCCCTGGGAGGGGGGAGCCCTAGGCCTAGGGAGCCCCCGCCCTGGGGAGCCCTAGGCCTAGGGTTCCCCCTGGGAGGGGGGAGGCCTAGGCCTAGGGAGCCCCCGCCCTGGGGAGCCCTAGGCCTAGGGTTCCCCCTGGGAGGGGGGAGCCCTAGGCCTAGGGAGCCCCCGCCCTGGGGAGCCCTAGGCCTAGGGTTCCCCCTGGGAGGGGGGAGCCCTAGGCCTAGGGAGCCCCCGCCCTGGGGAGCCCTAGGCCTAGGGTTCCCCCTGGGAGGGGGGAGCCCTAGGCCTAGGGAGCCCCCGCCCTGGGGAGCCCTAGGCCTAGGGTTCCCCCTGGGAGGGGGGAGCCCTAGGCCTAGGGAGCCCCCGCCCTGGGGAGCCCTAGGCCTAGGGTTCCCCCTGGGAGGGGGGAGCCCTAGGCCTAGGGAGCCCCCGCCCTGGGGAGCCCTAGGCCTAGGGTTCCCCCTGGGAGGGGGGAGCCCTAGGCCTAGGGAGCCCCCGCCCTGGGGAGCCCTAGGCCTAGGGTTCCCCCTGGGAGGGGGGAGCCCTAGGCCTAGGGAGCCCCCGCCCTGGGGAGCCCTAGGCCTAGGGTTCCCCCTGGGAGGGGGGAGCCCTAGGCCTAGGGAGCCCCCGGGAGGGGAGCCCTAGGCCTAGGGTTCCCCCTGGGAGGGGGGAGCCCTAGGCCTAGGGAGCCCCCGCCCTGGGGAGCCCTAGGCCTAGGGTACCCCCTGGGAGGGGGGAGCCCTAGGCCTAGGGAGCCCCCGCCCTGGGGAGCCCTAGGCCTAGGGTTCCCCTGGGAGGGGGGAGCCCTAGGCCTAGGGAGCCCCCGCCCTGGGGAGCCCTAGGCCTAGGGTTCCCCCTGGGAGGGGGGAGCCCTAGGCCTAGGGAGCCCCCGCCCTGGGGAGCCCTAGGCCTAGGGTTCCCCCTGGGAGGGGGGAGCCCTAGGCCTAGGGAGCCCCCGCCCTGGGGAGCCCTAGGCCTAGGGTTCCCCCTGGGAGGGGGGAGCCCTAGGCCTAGGGAGCCCCCGCCCTGTGGAGCCCTAGGCCTAGGGTTCCCCCTGGGAGGGGGGAGCCCTAGGCCTAGGGAGCCCCCGCCCTGGGGAGCCCTAGGCCTAGGGTTCCCCCTGGGAGGGGGGAGCCCTAGGCCTAGGGAGCCCCCGCCCTGGGGAGCCCTAGGCCTAGGGTTCCCCCTGGGAGGGGGGAGCCCTAGGCCTAGGGAGCCCCCGCCCTGGGGAGCCCTAGGCCTAGGGTTCCCCCTGGGAGGGGGGAGCCCTAGGCCTAGGGAGCCCCCGCCCTGGGGAGCCCTAGGCCTAGGGTTCCCCCTGGGAGGGGGGAGCCCTAGGCCTAGGGAGCCCCCGACCTGGGGAGCCCTAGGCCTAGGGTTCCCCCTGGGAGGGGGGAGCCCTAGGCCTAGGGAGCCCCCGCCCTGGGGAGCCCTAGGCCTTGGGTTCCCCCTGGGAGGGGGGAGCCCTAGGCCTAGGGAGCCCCCGCCCTGGGGAGCCCTAGGCCTAGGGTTCCCCCTGGGAGGGGGGAGCCCTAGGCCTAGGGAGCCCCCGGGAGGGGAGCCCTAGGCCTAGGGTTCCCCCTGGGAGGGGGGAGCCCTAGGCCTAGGGAGCCCCCGGGAGGGGAGCCCTAGGCCTAGGGTTCCCCCTGGGAGGGGGGAGCCCTAGGCCTAGGGAGCCCCAGCCCTGGGGAGCCCTAGGCCTAGGGTTCCCCCTGGGAGGGGGGAGCCCTAGGCCTAGGGAGCCCCAGCCCTGGGGAGCCCTAGGCCTAGGGTTCCCCCTGGGAGGGGGGAGCCCTAGGCCTAGGGAGCCCCAGCCCTGGGGAGCCCTAGGCCTAGGGTTCCCCCTGGGAGGGGGGAGCCCTAGGCCTAGGGAGCCCCAGCCCTGGGGAGCCCTAGGCCTAGGGTTCCCCCTGGGAGGGGGGAGCCCTAGGCCTAGGGAGCCCCAG
>NW_027458972.1:0-37772 GCF_050624435.1 Tenrec ecaudatus
CTTCAGGCTAGGGCACCCCTAGGCTTTAGGCTAGGGCTCCCCTAGGCTAAGGCTAGGGCTCCCCTAGCCTTCAGGCTAGGGCACCCCTAGGCTTTAGGCTCCCCTAGGCTAAGGCTAGGGCTCCCCTAGCCTTCAGGCTAGGGCACCCCTAGGCTTTAGGCTAGGGCTCCCCTAGGCTAAGGCTAGGGCTCCCCTAGCCTTCAGGCTAGGGCACCCCTAGGCTTTAGGCTCCCCTAGGCTAAGGCTAGGGCTCCCTTAGCCTTCAGGCTAGGGCACCCCTAGGCTTTAGGCTAGGGCTCCCCTAGGCTAAGGCTAGGGCTCCCCTAGCCTTCAGGCTAGGGCACCCCTAGGCTTTAGGCTCCCCTAGGCTAAGGCTAGGGCTCCCCTAGCTTTCAGGCTAGGGCACCCCTAGGCTTTAGGCTAGGGCTCCCCTAGGCTAAGGCTAGGGCTCCCCTAGCCTTCAGGCTAGGGCACCCCTAGGCTTTAGGCTCCCCTAGGCTAAGGCTAGGGCTCCCCTAGCCTTCAGGCTAGGGCACCCCTAGGCTTTAGGCTAGGGCTCCCCTAGGCTAAGGCTAGGGCTCCCCTAGCCTTCAGGCTAGGGCACCCCTAGGCTTTAGGCTCCCCTAGGCTAACGCTAGGGCTCCCCTAGCCTTCAGGCTAGGGCACCCCTAGGCTTTAGGCTCCCCTAGGCTAAGGCTAGGGCTCCCCTAGCCTTCAGGCTAGGGCACCCCTAGGCTTTAGGCTCCCCTAGGCTAAGGCTAGGGCTCCCCTAGCCTTCAGGCTAGGGCACCCCTAGGCTTTAGGCTCCCCTAGGCTAAGGCTAGGGCTCACCTAGCCTTCAGGCTAGGGCACCCCTAGGCTTTAGGCTCCCCTAGGCTAAGGCTAGGGCTCCCCTAGCCTTCAGGCTAGGGCACCCCTAGGCTTTAGGCTCCCCTAGGCTAAGGCTAGGGCTCCCCAAGCCTTCAGGCTAGGGCACCCCTAGGCTTTAGGCTCCCCTAGGCTAAGGCTAGGGCTCCCCTAGCCTTCAGGCTAGGGCACCCCTAGGCTTTAGGCTGCCCTAGGCTAAGGCTAGGGCTCCCCTAGCCTTCAGGCTAGGGCACCCCTAGGCTTTAGGCTCCCCTAGGCTAAGGCTAGGGCTCCCCTAGCCTTCAGGCTAGGGCACCCCTAGGCTTTAGGCTCCCCTAGGCTAAGGCTAGGGCTCCCCTAGCCTTCAGGCTAGGGCACCCCTAGGCTTTAGGCTAGGGCTCCCCTAGGCTAAGGCTAGGGCTCCCCTAGACTTCAGGCTAGGGCACCCCTAGGCTTTAGGCTCCCCTAGGCTAAGGCTAGGGCTCCCCTAGCCTTCAGGCTAGGGCACCCCTAGGCTTTAGGCTCCCCTAGGCTAAGGCTAGGGCTCCCCTAGCCTTCAGGCTAGGGCACCCCTAGGCTTTAGGCTCCCCTAGGCTAAGGCTAGGGCTCCCCTAGCCTTCAGGCTAGGGCACCCCTAGGCTTTAGGCTCCCCTAGGCTAAGGCTAGGGCTCCCCTAGCCTTCAGGCTAGGGCACCCCTAGGCTTTAGGCTCCCCTAGGCTAAGGCTAGGGCTCCCCTAGCCTTCAGGCTAGGGCACCCCTAGGCTTTAGGCTCCCCTAGGCTAAGGCTAGGGCTCCCCTAGCCTTCAGGCTAGGGCACCCCTAGGCTTTAGGCTCCCCTAGGCTAAGGCTAGGGCTCCCCTAGCCTTCAGGCTAGGGCACCCCTAGGCTTTAGGCTCCCCTAGGCTAAGGCTAGGGCTCCCCTAGCCTTCAGGCTAGGGCACCCCTAGGCTTTAGGCTAGGGCTCCCCTAGGCTAAGGCTAGGGCTGCCCTAGCCTTCAGGCTAGGGCACCCCTAGGCTTTAGGCTAGGGCTCCCCTAGGCTAAGGCTAGGGCTGCCCTAGCCTTCAGGCTAGGGCACCCCTAGGCTTTAGGCTAGGGCTCCCCTAGGCTAAGGCTAGGGCTGCCCTAGCCTTCAGGCTAGGGCACCCCTAGGCTTTAGGCTAGGGCTCCCCTAGGCTAAGGCTAGGGCTGCCCTAGCCTTCAGGCTAGGGCACCCCTAGGCTTTAGGCTAGGGCTCCCCTAGGCTAAGGCTAGGGCTGCCCTAGCCTTCAGGCTAGGGCACCCCTAGGCTTTAGGCTAGGGCTCCCCTAGGCTAAGGCTAGGGCTGCCCTAGCCTTCAGGCTAGGGCACCCCTAGGCTTTAGGCTAGGGCACCCCTAGGCTTTAGGCTAGGGCTCCCCTAGGCTAAGGCCAGGGCTGCCCTAGCCTTCAGGCTAGGGCACCCCTAGGCTTTAGGCTAGGGCTCCCCTAGGCTAAGGCCAGGGCTGCCCTAGCCTTCAGGCTAGGGCACCCCTAGGCTTTAGGCTAGGGCTCCCCTAGGCTAAGGCCAGGGCTGCCCTAGCCTTCAGGCTAGGGCACCCCTAGGCTTTAGGCTAGGGCTCCCCTAGGCTAAGGCCAGGGCTGCCCTAGCCTTCAGGCTAGGGCACCCCTAGGCTTTAGGCTAGGGCTCCCCTAGGCTAAGGCCAGGGCTGCCCTAGCCTTCAGGCTAGGGCACCCCTAGGCTTTAGGCTAGGGCTCCCCTAGGCTAAGGCCAGGGCTGCCCTAGCCTTCAGGCTAGGGCACCCCTAGGCTTTAGGCTAGGGCTCCCCTAGGCTAAGGCCAGGGCTGCCCTAGCCTTCAGGCTAGGGAACCCCTAGGCTTTAGGCTAGGGCTCCCCTAGGCTAAGGCCAGGGCTGCCCTAGCCTTCAGGCTAGGGCACCCCTAGGCTTTAGGCTAGGGCTCCCCTAGGCTAAGGCCAGGGCTGCCCTAGCCTTCAGGCTAGGGCACCCCTAGGCTTTAGGCTAGGGCTCCCCTAGGCTAAGGCCAGGGCTCCCCTAGCCTTCAGGCTAGGGCACCCCTAGGCTTTAGGCTAGGGCTCCCCTAGGCTAAGGCCAGGGCTCCCCTAGCCTTCAGGCTTGGGCACCCCTAGGCTTTAGGCTAGGGCTCCCCTAGGCTAAGGCCAGGGCTCCCCTAGCCTTCAGGCTAGGGCACCCCTAGGCTTTAGGCTAGGGCTCCCCTAGGCTAAGGCCAGGGCTCCCCTAGCCTTCAGGCTAGGGCACCCCTAGGCTTTAGGCTAGGGCTCCCCTAGGCTAAGGCCAGGGCTCCCCTAGCCTTCAGGCTAGGGCACCCCTAGGCTTTAGGCTAGGGCTCCCCTAGGCTAAGGCCAGGGCTCCCCTAGCCTTCAGGCTAGGGCACCCCTAGGCTTTAGGCTAGGGCTCCCCTAGGCTAAGGCCAGGGCTCCCCTAGCCTTCAGGCTAGGGCACCCCTAGGCTTTAGGCTAGGGCTCCCCTAGGCTAAGGCCAGGGCTCCCCTAGCCTTCAGGCTAGGGCACCCCTAGGCTTTAGGCTAGGGCTCCCCTAGGCTAAGGCCAGGGCTCCCCTAGCCTTCAGGCTAGGGCACCCCTAGGCTTTAGGCTAGGGCTCCCCTAGGCTAAGGCCAGGGCTCCCCTAGCCTTCAGGCTAGGGCACCCCTAGGCTTTAGGCTAGGGCTCCCCTAGGCTAAGGCCAGGGCTCCCCTAGCCTTCAGGCTAGGGCACCCCTAGGCTTTAGGCTAGGGCTCCCCTAGGCTAAGGCCAGGGCTCCCCTAGCCTTCAGGCTAGGGCACCCCTAGGCTTTAGGCTAGGGCTCCCCTAGGCTAAGGCCAGGGCTCCCCTAGCCTTCAGGCTAGGGCACCCCTAGGCTTTAGGCTAGGGCTCCCCTAGGCTAAGGCCAGGGCTCCCCTAGCCTTCAGGCTAGGGCACCCCTAGGCTTTAGGCTAGGGATCCCCTAGGCTAAGGCCAGGGCTCCCCTAGCCTTCAGGCTAGGGCACCCCTAGGCTTTAGGCTAGGGCTCCCCTAGGCTAAGGCCAGGGCTCCCCTAGCCTTCAGGCTAGGGCACCCCTAGGCTTTAGGCTAGGGCTCCCCTAGGCTAAGGCCAGGGCTCCCCTAGCCTTCAGGCTAGGGCACCCCTAGGCTTTAGGCTAGGGCTCCCCTAGGCTAAGGCCAGGGCTCCCCTAGCCTTCAGGCTAGGGCACAACTAGGCTTTAGGCTAGGGCTCCCCTAGGCTAAGGCCAGGGCTCCCCTAGCCTTCAGGCTAGGGCACCCCTAGGCTTTAGGCTAGGGCTCCCCTAGGCTAAGGCCAGGGCTCCCCTAGCCTTCAGGCTAGGGCACCCCTAGGCTTTAGGCTAGGGCTCCCCTAGGCTAAGGCCAGGGCTCCCCTAGCCTTCAGGCTAGGGCACCCCTAGGCTTTAGGCTAGGGCTCCCCTAGGCTAAGGCCAGGGCTCCCCTAGCCTTCAGGCTAGGGCACCCCTAGGCTTTAGGCTAGGGCTCCCCTAGGCTAAGGCCAGGGCTCCCCTAGCCTTCAGGCTAGGGCACCCCTAGGCTTTAGGCTAGGGCTCCCCTAGGCTAAGGCCAGGGCTCCCCTAGCCTTCAGGCTAGGGCACCCCTAGGCTTTAGGCTAGGGCTCCCCTAGGCTAAGGCCAGGGCTCCCCTAGCCTTCAGGCTAGGGCACCCCTAGGCTTTAGGCTAGGGCTCCCCTAGGCTAAGGCAAGGGCTCCCCTAGCCTTCAGGCTAGGGCACCCCTAGGCTTTAGGCTAGGGCTCCCCTAGGCTAAGGCCAGGGCTCCCCTAGCCTTCAGGCTAGGGCACCCCTAGGCTTTAGGCTAGGGCTCCCCTAGGCTAAGGCCAGGGCTCCCCTAGCCTTCAGGCTAGGGCACCCCTAGGCTTTAGGCTCCCCTAGGCTAAGGCTAGGGCTCCCCTAGCCTTCAGGCTAGGGCACCCCTAGGCTTTAGGCTAGGGCTCCCCTAGGCTAAGGCCAGGGCTCCCCTAGCCTTCAGGCTAGGGCACCCCTAGGCTTTAGGCTAGGGCTCCCCTAGGCTAAGGCCAGGGCTCCCCTAGCCTTCAGGCTAGGGCACCCCTAGGCTTTAGGCTAGGGCTCCCCTAGGCTAAGGCCAGGGCTCCCCTAGCCTTCAGGCAAGGGCACCCCTAGGCTTTAGGCTAGGGCTCCCCTAGGCTAAGGCCAGGGCTCCCCTAGCCTTCAGGCTAGGGCACCCCTAGGCTTTAGGCTAGGGCTCCCCTAGGCTAAGGCCAGGGCTCCCCTAGCCTTCAGGCTAGGGCACCCCTAGGCTTTAGGCTAGGGCTCCCCTAGGCTAAGGCCAGGGCTCCCCTAGCCTTCAGGCTAGGGCACCCCTAGGCTTTAGGCTAGGGCTCCCCTAGGCTAAGGCCAGGGCTCCCCTAGCCTTCAGGCTAGGGCACCCCTAGGCTTTAGGCTAGGGCTCCCCTAGGCTAAGGCCAGGGCTCCCCTAGCCTTCAGGCTAGGGCACCCCTAGGCTTTAGGCTAGGGCTCCCCTAGGCTAAGGCCAGGGCTCCCCTAGCCTTCAGGCTAGGGCACCCCTAGGCTTTAGGCTAGGGCTCCCCTAGGCTAAGGCCAGGGCTCCCCTAGCCTTCAGGCTAGGGCACCCCTAGGCTTTAGGCTAGGGCTCCCCTAGGCTAAGGCTAGGGCTCCCCTAGCCTTCAGGCTAGGGCACCCCTAGGCTTTAGGCTAGGGCTCCCCTAGGCTAAGGCCAGGGCTCCCCTAGCCTTCAGGCTAGGGCACCCCTAGGCTTTAGGCTAGGGCTCCCCTAGGCTAAGGCCAGGGCTCCCCTAGCCTTCAGGCTAGGGCACCCCTAGGCTTTAGGCTCCCCTAGGCTAAGGCTAGGGCTCCCCTAGCCTTCAGGCTAGGGCACCCCTAGGCTTTAGGCTAGGGCTCCCCTAGGCTAAGGCTAGGGCTCCCCTAGCCTTCAGGCTAGGGCATCCCTAGGCTTTAGGCTAGGGCTCCCCTAGGCTAAGGCTACTTCTCCCCTAGCCTACAGGCTAGGGCACCCCTAGGCTTTAGGCTCCCCTAGGCTAAGGCTAGGGCTCCCCTAGCCTTCAGGCTAGGGCACCCCTAGGCTTTAGGCTAGGGCTCCCCTAGGCTAAGGCTAGGGCTCCCCTAGCCTTCAGGCTAGGGCACCCCTAGGCTTTAGGCTCCCCTAGGCTAAGGCTAGGGCTCCCCTAGCCTTCAGGCTAGGGCACCCCTAGGCTTTAGGCTAGGGCTCCCCTAGGCTAAGGCTGGGGCTCCCCTAGCCTTCAGGCTAGGGCACCCCTAGGCTTTAGGCTCCCCTAGGCTACGGCTAGGGCTCCCCTAGCCTTCAGGCTAGGGCACCCCTAGGCTTTAGGCTAGGGCTCCCCTAGGCTAAGGCTAGGGCTCCCCTAGCCTTCATGCTAGGGCACCCCTAGGCTTTAGGCTCCCCTAGGCTAAGGCTAGGGCTCCCCTATTCTTCAGGCTAGGGCACCCCTAGGCTTTAGGCTAGGGCTCCCCTAGGCTAAGGCTAGGGCTCCCCTAGCCTTCAGGCTAGGGCACCCCTAGGCTTTAGGCTCCCCTAGGCTAAGGCTAGGGCTCCCCTAGCCTTCAGGCTAGGGCACCCCTAGGCTTTAGGCTAGGGCTCCCCTAGGCTAAGGCTAGGGCTCCCCTAGCCTTCAGGCTAGGGCACCCCTAGGCTTTAGGCTCCCCTAGGCTAAGGCTAGGGCTCCCCTAGCCTTCAGGCTAGGGCACCCCTAGGCTTTAGGCTAGGGCTCCCCTAGGCTAAGGCTAGGGCTCCCCTAGCCTTCAGGCTAGGGCACCCCTAGGCTTTAGGCTCCCCTAGGCTAAGGCTAGGGCTCCCCTAGCCTTCAGGCTAGGGCACCCCTAGGCTTTAGGCTAGGGCTCCCCTAGGCTAAGGCTAGGGCTCCCCTAGCCTTCAGGCTAGGGCACCCCTAGGCTTTAGGCTCCCCTAGGCTAAGGCTAGGGCTCCCCTAGCCTTCAGGCTAGGGCACCCCTAGGCTTTAGGCTAGGCTCCCCTAGGCTAAGGCTAGGGCTCCCCTAGCCTTCAGGCTAGGGCACCCCTAGGCTTTAGGCTCCCCTAGGCTAAGGCTAGGGCTCCCCTAGCCTTCAGGCTAGGGCACCCCTAGGCTTTAGGCTAGGGCTCCCCTAGGCTAAGGCTAGGGCTCCCCTAGCCTTCAGGCTAGGGCACCCCTAGGCTTTAGGCTCCCCTAGGCTAAGGCTAGGGCTCCCCAAGCCTTCAGGCTAGGGCACCCCTAGGCTTTAGGCTAGGGCTCCCCTAGGCTAAGGCTAGGGCTCCCCTAGCCTTCAGGCTAGGGCACCCCTAGGCTTTAGGCTCCCCTAGGCTAAGGCTAGGGCTCCCCTAGCCTTCAGGCTAGGGCACCCCTAGGCTTTAGGCTAGGGCTCCCCTAGGCTAAGGCTAGGTCTCCCCTAGCCTTCAGGCTAGGGCACCCCTAGGCTTTAGGCTCCCCTAGGCTAAGGCTAGGGCTCCCCTAGCCTTCAGGCTAGGGCACCCCTAGGCTTTAGGCTAGGGCTCCCCTAGGCTAAGGCTAGGGCTCCCCTAGCCTTCAGGCTAGGGCACCTCTAGGCTTTAGGCTCCCCTAGGCTAAGGCTAGGGCTCCCCTAGCCTTCAGGCTAGGGCACCCCTAGGCTTTAGGCTAGGGCTCCCCTAGGCTAAGGCTAGGGCTCCCCTAGCCTTCAGGCTAGGGCACCCCTAGGCTTTAGGCTCCCCTAGGCTAAGGCTAGGGCTCCCCTAGCCTTCAGGCTAGGGCACCCCTAGGCTTTAGGCTCCCCTAGGCTAAGGCTAGGGCTCCCCTAGCCTTCAGGCTAGGGCACCCCTAGGCTTTAGGCTAGGGCTCCCCTAGGCTAAGGCTAGGGCTCCCCTAGCCTTCAGGCTAGGGCACCCCTAGGCTTTAGGCTAGGGCTCCCCTAGGCTAAGGCTAGGGCTCCCCTAGCCTTCAGGCTAGGGCACCCCTAGGCTTTAGGCTCCCCTAGCCTTCAGGCTAGGGCACCCCTAGGCTTTAGGCTAGGGCTGCCCTAGGCTAAGGCTAGGGCTCCCCTAGCCTTCAGGCTAGGGCACCCCTAGGCTTTAGGCTCCCCTAGGCTAAGGCTAGGGCTCCCCTAGCCTTCAGGCTAGGGCACCCCTAGGCTTTAGGCTCCCCTAGGCTAAGGCTAGGGCTCCCCTAGCCTTCAGGCTAGGGCACCCCTAGGCTTTAGGCTAGGGCTCCCCTAGGCTAAGGCTAGGGCTCCCCTAGCCTTCAGGCTAGGGCACCCCTAGGCTTTAGGCTCCCCTAGGCTAAGGCTAGGGCTCCCCTAGCCTTCAGGCTAGGGCACCCCTAGGCTTTAGGCTAGGGCTCCCCTAGGCTAAGGCTAGGGCTCCCCTAGCCTTCAGGCTAGGGCACCCCTAGGCTTTAGGCTCCCCTAGGCTAAGGCTAGGGCTCCCCTAGCCTTCAGGCTAGGGCACCCCTAGGCTTTAGGCTCCCCTAGGCTAAGGCTAGGGCTCCCCTAGCCTTCAGGCGAGGGCACCCCTAGGCTTTAGGCTCCCCTAGGCTAAGGCTAGGGCTCCCCTAGCCTTCAGGCGAGGGCACCCCTAGGCTTTAGGCTCCCCTAGGCTAAGGCTAGGGCTCCCCTAGCCTTCAGGCGAGGGCACCCCTAGGCTTTAGGCTCCCCTAGGCTAAGGCTAGGGCTCCCCTAGCCTTCAGGCGAGGGCACCCCTAGGCTTTAGGCTCCCCTAGGCTAAGGCTAGGGCTCCCCTAGCCTTCAGGCGAGGGCACCCCTAGGCTTTAGGCTCCCCTAGGCTAAGGCTAGGGCTCCCCTAGCCTTCAGGCGAGGGCACCCCTAGGCTTTAGGCTCCCCTAGGCTAAGGCTAGGGCTCCCCTAGCCTTCAGGCGAGGGCACCCCTAGGCTTTAGGCTCCCCTAGGCTAAGGCTAGGGCTCCCCTAGCCTTCAGGCGAGGGCACCCCTAGGCTTTAGGCTCCCCTAGGCTAAGGCTAGGGCTCCCCTAGCCTTCAGGCGAGGGCACCCCTAGGCTTTAGGCTCCCCTAGGCTAAGGCTAGGGCTCCCCTAGCCTTCAGGCTAGGGCACCCCTAGGCTTTAGGCTCCCCTAGGCTAAGGCTAGGGCTCCCCTAGCCTTCAGGCTAGGGCACCCCTAGGCTTTAGGCTAGGGCTCCCCTAGGCTAAGGCTAGGTCTCCCCTAGCCTTCAGGCTAGGGCACCCCTAGGCTTTAGGCTCCCCTAGGCTAAGGCTAGGGCTCCCCTAGCCTTCAGGCTAGGGCACCCCTAGGCTTTAGGCTAGGGCTCCCCTAGGCTAAGGCTAGGGCTCCCCTAGCCTTCAGGCTAGGGCACCTCTAGGCTTTAGGCTCCCCTAGGCTAAGGCTAGGGCTCCCCTAGCCTTCAGGCTAGGGCACCCCTAGGCTTTAGGCTAGGGCTCCCCTAGGCTAAGGCTAGGGCTCCCCTAGCCTTCAGGCTAGGGCACCCCTAGGCTTTAGGCTCCCCTAGGCTAAGGCTAGGGCTCCCCTAGCCTTCAGGCTAGGGCACCCCTAGGCTTTAGGCTAGGGCTCCCCTAGGCTAAGGCTAGGGCTCCCCTAGCCTTCAGGCTAGGGCACCCCTAGGCTTTAGGCTAGGGCTCCCCTAGGCTAAGGCTAGGGCTCCCCTAGCCTTCAGGCTAGGGCACCCCTAGGCTTTAGGCTAGGGCTCCCCTAGGCTAAGGCTAGGGCTCCCCTAGCCTTCAGGCTAGGGCACCCCTAGGCTTTAGGCTAGGGCTCCCCTAGGCTAAGGCTAGGGCTCCCCTAGCCTTCAGGCTAGGGCACCCCTAGGCTTTAGGCTAGGGCTCCCCTAGGCTAAGGCTAGGGCTCCCCTAGCCTTCAGGCTAGGGCACCCCTAGGCTTTAGGCTAGGGCTCCCCTAGGCTAAGGCTAGGGCTCCCCTAGCCTTCAGGCTAGGGCACCCCTAGGCTTTAGGCTAGGGCTCCCCTAGGCTAAGGCTAGGGCTCCCCTAGCCTTCAGGCTAGGGCACCCCTAGGCTTTAGGCTAGGGCTCCCCTAGGCTAAGGCTAGGGCTCCCCTAGCCTTCAGGCTAGGGCACCCCTAGGCTTTAGGCTAGGGCTCCCCTAGGCTAAGGCTAGGGCTCCCCTAGCCTTCAGGCTAGGGCACCCCTAGGCTTTAGGCTAGGGCTCCCCTAGGCTAAGGCTAGGGCTCCCCTAGCCTTCAGGCTAGGGCACCCCTAGGCTTTAGGCTAGGGCTCCCCTAGGCTAAGGCTAGGGCTCCCCTAGCCTTCAGGCTAGGGCACCCCTAGGCTTTAGGCTAGGGCTCCCCTAGGCTAAGGCTAGGGCTCCCCTAGCCTTCAGGCTAGGGCACCCCTAGGCTTTAGGCTCCCCTAGGCTAAGGCTAGGGCTCCCCTAGCCTTCAGGCTAGGGCACCCCTAGGCTTTAGGCTCCCCTAGGCTAAGGCTAGGGCTCCCCTAGCCTTCAGGCTAGGGCACCCCTAGGCTTTAGGCTAGGGCTCCCCTAGGCTAAGGCTAGGGCTCCCCTAGCCTTCAGGCTAGGGCACCCCTAGGCTTTAGGCTCCCCTAGGCTAAGGCTAGGGCTCCCCTAGCCTTCAGGCTAGGGCACCCCTAGGCTTTAGGCTCCCCTAGGCTAAGGCTAGGGCTCCCCTAGCCTTCAGGCTAGGGCACCCCTAGGCTTTAGGCTCCCCTAGGCTAAGGCTAGGGTTCCCCTAGCCTTCAGGCTAGGGCACCCCTAGGCTTTAGGCTCCCCTAGGCTAAGGCTAGGGCTCCCCTAGCCTTCAGGCTAGGGCACCCCTAGGCTTTAGGCTCCCCTAGGCTAAGGCTAGGGCTCCCCTAGCCTTCAGGCTAGGGCACCCCTAGGCTTTAGGCTCCCCTAGGCTAAGGCTAGGGCTCCCCTAGCCTTCAGGCTAGGGCACCCCTAGGCTTTAGGCTCCCCTAGGCTAAGGCTAGGGCTCCCCTAGCCTTCAGGCTAGGGCACCCCTAGGCTTTAGGCTCCCCTAGGCTAAGGCTAGGGCTCCCCTAGCCTTCAGGCTAGGGCACCCCTAGGCTTTAGGCTCCCCTAGGCTAAGGCTAGGGCTCCCCTAGCCTTCAGGCTAGGGCACCGCTAGGCTTTAGGCTCCCCTAGGCTAAGGCTAGGGCTCCCCTAGCCTTCAGGCTAGGGCACCCCTAGGCTTTAGGCTCCCCTAGGCTAAGGCTAGGGCTCCCCTAGCCTTCAGGCTAGGGCAACCCTAGGCTTTAGGCTCCCCTAGGCTAAGGCTAGGGCTCCCCTAGCCTTCAGGCTAGGGCACCCCTAGGCTTTAGGCTAGGGCTCCCCTAGGCTAAGGCTAGGGCTCCCCTAGCCTTCAGGCTAGGGCACCCCTAGGCTTTAGGCTAGGGCTCCCCTAGGCTAAGGCTAGGGCTCCCCTAGCCTTCAGGCTAGGGCACCCCTAGGCTTTAGGCTAGGGCTCCCCTAGGCTAAGGCTAGGGCTCCCCTAGCCTTCAGGCTAGGGCACCCCTAGGCTTTAGGTTAGGGCTCCCCTAGGCTAAGGCTAGGGCTCCCCTAGCCTTCAGGCTAGGGCACCCCTAGGCTTTAGGCTAGGGCTCCCCTAGGCTAAGGCTAGGGCTCCCCTAGCCTTCAGGCTAGGGCACCCCTAGGCTTTAGGCTAGGGCTCCCCTAGGCTAAGGCTAGGGCTCCCCTAGCCTTCAGGCTAGGGCACCCCTAGGCTTTAGGCTAGGGCTCCCCTAGGCTAAGGCTAGGGCTCCCCTAGCCTTCAGGCTAGGGCACCCCTAGGCTTTAGGCTAGGGCTCCCCTAGGCTAAGGCTAGGGCTCCCCTAGCCTTCAGGCTAGGGCACCCCTAGGCTTTAGGCTAGGGCTCCCCTAGGCTAAGGCTAGGGCTCCCCTAGCCTTCAGGCTAGGGCACCCCTAGGCTTTAGGCTAGGGCTCCCCTAGGCTAAGGCTAGGGCTCCCCTAGCCTTCAGGCTAGGGCACCCCTAGGCTTTAGGCTAGGGCTCCCCTAGGCTAAGGCTAGGGCTCCCCTAGCCTTCAGGCTAGGGCACCCCTAGGCTTTAGGCTAGGGCTCCCCTAGGCTAAGGCTAGGGCTCCCCTAGCCTTCAGGCTAGGGCACCCCTAGGATTTAGGCTAGGGCTCCCCTAGGCTAAGGCTAGGGCTCCCCTAGCCTTCAGGCCAGGGCACCCCTAGGCTTTAGGCTAGGGCTCCCCTAGGCTAAGGCTAGGGCTCCCCTAGCCTTCAGGCTAGGGCACCCCTAGGCTTTAGGCTAGGGCTCCCCTAGGCTAAGGCTAGGGCTCCCCTAGCCTTCAGGCTAGGGCACCCCTAGGCTTTAGGCTAGGGCTCCCCTAGGCTAAGGCTAGGGCTCCCCTAGCCTTCAGGCTAGGGCACCCCTAGGCTTTAGGCTAGGGCTCCCCTAGGCTAAGGCTAGGGCTCCCCTAGCCTTCAGGCTAGGGCACCCCTAGGCTTTAGGCTAGGGCTCCCCTAGGCTAAGGCTAGGGCTCCCCTAGCCTTCAGGCTAGGGCACACCTAGGCTTTAGGCTCCCCTAGGCTAAGGCTAGGGCTCCCCTAGCCTTTAGGCTAGGGCACACCTAGGCTTTAGGCTCCCCTAGGCTAAGGCTAGGGCTCCCCTAGCCTTCAGGCTAGGGCACCCCTAGGCTTTAGGCTAGGGTTCCCCTAGGCTAAGGCTAGGGCTCCCCTAGCCTTCAGGCTAGGGCACCCCTAGGCTTTAGGCTAGGGCTCCCCTAGGCTAAGGCTAGGGCTCCCCTAGCCTTCAGGCTAGGGCACCCCTAGGCTTTAGGCTCCCCTAGGCTAAGGCTAGGGCTCCCCTAGCCTTCAGGCTAGGGCACCCCTAGGCTTTAGGCTAGGGCTCCCCTAGGCTAAGGCTAGGGCTCCCCTAGCCTTCAGGCTAGGGCACCCCTAGGCTTTAGGCTCCCCTAGGCTAAGGCTAGGGCTCCCCTAGCCTTCAGGCTAGGGCACCCCTAGGCTTTAGGCTAGGGCTCCCCTAGGCTAAGGCTAGGGCTCCCCTAGCCTTCAGGCTAGGGCACCCATAGGCTTTAGGCTCCCCTAGGCTAAGGCTAGGGCTCCCCTAGCCTTCAGGCTAGGGCACCCCTAGGCTTTAGGCTAGGGCTCCCCTAGGCTAAGGCTAGGGCTCCCCTAGCCTTCAGGCTAGGGCACCCCTAGGCTTTAGGCTCCCCTAGGCTAAGGCTAGGGCTCCCCTAGCCTTCAGGCTAGGGCACCCCTAGGCTTTAGGCTAGGGCTCCCCTAGGCTAAGGCTAGGGCTCCCCTAGCCTTCAGGCTAGGGCACCCCTAGGCTTTAGGCTCCCCTAGGCTAAGGCTAGGGCTCCCCTAGCCTTCAGGCTAGGGCACCCCTAGGCTTTAGGCTAGGGCTCCCCTAGGCTAAGGCTAGGGCTCCCCTAGCCTTCAGGCTAGGGCACCCCTAGGCTTTAGGCTCCCCTAGGCTAAGGCTAGGGCTCCCCTAGCCTTCAGGCTAGGGCACCCCTAGGCTTTAGGCTAGGGCTCCCCTAGGCTAAGGCTAGGGCTCCCCTAGCCTTCAGGCTAGGGCACCCCTAGGCTTTGGGCTCCCCTAGGCTAAGGCTAGGGCTCCCCTAGCCTTCAGGCTAGGGCACCCCTAGGCTTTGGGCTCCCCTAGGCTAAGGCTAGGGCTCCCCTAGCCTTCAGGCTAGGGCACCCCTAGGCTTTGGGCTCCCCTAGGCTAAGGCTAGGGCTCCCCTAGCCTTCAGGCTAGGGCACCCCTAGGCTTTGGGCTCCCCTAGGCTAAGGCTAGGGCTCCCCTAGCCTTCAGGCTAGGGCACCCCTAGGCTTTGGGCTCCCCTAGGCTAAGGCTAGGGCTCCCCTAGCCTTCAGGCTAGGGCACCCCTAGGCTTTGGGCTCCCCTAGGCTAAGGCTAGGGCTCCCCTAGCCTTCAGGCTAGGGCACCCCTAGGCTTTGGGCTCCCCTAGGCTAAGGCTAGGGCTCCCCTAGCCTTCAGGCTAGGGCACCCCTAGGCTTTGGGCTCCCCTAGGCTAAGGCTAGGGCTCCCCTAGCCTTCAGGCTAGGGCACCCCTAGGCTTTAGGCTAGGGCTCCCCTAGGCTAAGGCTAGGGCTCCCCTAGCCTTCAGGCTAGGGCACCCCTAGGCTTTAGGCTAGGGCTCCCCTAGGCTAAGGCTAGGGCTCCCCTAGCCTTCAGGCTAGGGCACCCCTAGGCTTTAGGCTAGGGCTCCCCTAGGCTAAGGCTAGGGCTCCCCTAGCCTTCAGGCTAGGGCACCCCTAGGCTTTAGGCTAGGGCTCCCCTAGGCTAAGGCTAGGGCTCCCCTAGCCTTCAGGCTAGGGCACCCCTAGGCTTTGGGCTCCCCTAGGCTAAGGCTAGGGCTCCCCTAGCCTTCAGGCTAGGGCACCCCTAGGCTTTAGGCTAGGGCTCCCCTAGCCTTCAGGCTAGGGCACCCCTAGGCTTTAGGCTAGGGCTCCCCTAGGCTAAGGCTAGGGCTCCCCTAGCCTTCAGGCTAGGGCACCCCTAGGCTTCAGGCTAGGGCTCCCCTAGGCTAAGGCTAGGGCTCCCCTAGCCTTCAGGCTAGGGCACCCCTAGGCTTTGGGCTCCCCTAGGCTAAGGCTAGGGCTCCCCTAGCCTTCAGGCTAGGGCACCCCTAGGCTTTAGGCTAGGGCTCCCCTAGCCTTCAGGCTAGGGCACCCCTAGGCTTCAGGCTAGGGCTCCCCTAGGCTAAGGCTAGGGCTCCCCTAGCCTTCAGGCTAGGGCACCCCTAGGCTTCAGGCTAGGGCTCCCCTAGGCTTCAGGCTAGGGCTCCCCTAGCGCTAAGGCTAGGGCTCCCCTAGGCTTCAGGCTAGGGCACCCCTAGGCTTCAGGCTAGGGCTCCCCTAGCGCTAAGGCTAGGGCTCCCCTAGGCTTCAGGCTAGGGCACCCCTAGGCTTCAGGCTAGGGCTCCCCTAGCGCTAAGGCTAGGGCTCCCCTAGCCTTCAGGCTAGGGCACCCCTAGGCTTCAGGCTAGGGCTCCCCTAGCGCTAAGGCTAGGGCTCCCCTAGCCTTCAGGCTAGGGCACCCCTAGGCTTCAGGCTAGGGCTCCCCTAGCGCTAAGGCTAGGGCTCCCCTAGCCTTCAGGCTAGGGCACCCCTAGGCTTCAGGCTAGGGCTCCCCTAGCGCTAAGGCTAGGGCTCCCCTAGCCTTCAGGCTAGGGCACCCCTAGGCTTCAGGCTAGGGCTCCCCTAGCGCTAAGGCTAGGGCTCCCCTAGCCTTCAGGCTAGGGCACCCCTAGGCTTCAGGCTAGGGCTCCCCTAGCGCTAAG
This sequence comes from Tenrec ecaudatus, assembly GCF_050624435.1. Lineage (NCBI taxonomy): Eukaryota > Metazoa > Chordata > Mammalia > Afrosoricida > Tenrecidae > Tenrec > Tenrec ecaudatus. The sequence continues at coordinate 15,139 of NW_027458972.1, forward strand.
GCTAGGGCTCCCCTAGCCTTCAGGCTAGGGCACCCCTAGGCTTTAGGCTCCCCTAGGCTAAGGCTAGGGCTCCCCTAGCCTTCAGGCTAGGGCACCCCTAGGCTTTAGGCTAGGGCTCCCCTAGGCTAAGGCTAGGGCTCCCCTAGCCTTCAGGCTAGGGCACCCCTAGGCTTTAGGCTCCCCTAGGCTAAGGCTAGGGCTCCCCTAGCCTTCAGGCTAGGGCACCCCTAGGCTTTAGGCTAGGGCTCCCCTAGGCTAAGGCTAGGGCTCCCCTAGCCTTCAGGCTAGGGCACCCCTAGGCTTTGGGCTCCCCTAGGCTAAGGCTAGGGCTCCCCTAGCCTTCAGGCTAGGGCACCCCTAGGCTTTGGGCTCACCTAGGCTAAGGCTAGGGCTCCCCTAGCCTTCAGGCTAGGGCACCCCTAGGCTTTGGGCTCCCCTAGGCTAAGGCTAGGGCTCCCCTAGCCTTCAGGCTAGGGCACCCCTAGGCTTTGGGCTCCCCTAGGCTAAGGCTAGGGCTCCCCTAGCCTTCAGGCTAGGGCACCCCTAGGCTTTGGGCTCCCCTAGGCTAAGGCTAGGGCTCCCCTAGCCTTCAGGCTAGGGCACCCCTAGGCTTTGGGCTCCCCTAGGCTAAGGCTAGGGCTCCCCTAGCCTTCAGGCTAGGGCACCCCTAGGCTTTGGGCTCCCCTAGGCTAAGGCTAGGGCTCCCCTAGCCTTCAGGCTAGGGCACCCCTAGGCTTTGGGCTCCCCTAGGCTAAGGCTAGGGCTCCCCTAGCCTTCAGGCTAGGGCACCCCTAGGCTTTAGGCTAGGGCTCCCCTAGGCTAAGGCTAGGGCTCCCCTAGCCTTCAGGCTAGGGCACCCCTAGGCTTTAGGCTAGGGCTCCCCTAGGCTAAGGCTAGGGCTCCCCTAGCCTTCAGGCTAGGGCACCCCTAGGCTTTAGGCTAGGGCTCCCCTAGGCTAAGGCTAGGGCTCCCCTAGCCTTCAGGCTAGGGCACCCCTAGGCTTTAGGCTAGGGCTCCCCTAGGCTAAGGCTAGGGCTCCCCTAGCCTTCAGGCTAGGGCACCCCTAGGCTTTAGGCTAGGGCTCCCCTAGGCTAAGGCTAGGGCTCCCCTAGCCTTCAGGCTAGGGCACCCCTAGGCTTTGGGCTCCCCTAGGCTAAGGCTAGGGCTCCCCTAGCCTTCAGGCTAGGGCACCCCTAGGCTTTAGGCTAGGGCTCCCCTAGCCTTCAGGCTAGGGCACCCCTAGGCTTTAGGCTAGGGCTCCCCTAGGCTAAGGCTAGGGCTCCCCTAGCCTTCAGGCTAGGGCACCCCTAGGCTTCAGGCTAGGGCTCCCCTAGGCTAAGGCTAGGGCTCCCCTAGCCTTCAGGCTAGGGCACCCCTAGGCTTTGGGCTCCCCTAGGCTAAGGCTAGGGCTCCCCTAGCCTTCAGGCTAGGGCACCCCTAGGCTTTAGGCTAGGGCTCCCCTAGCCTTCAGGCTAGGGCACCCCTAGGCTTCAGGCTAGGGCTCCCCTAGGCTAAGGCTAGGGCTCCCCTAGCCTTCAGGCTAGGGCACCCCTAGGCTTCAGGCTAGGGCTCCCCTAGGCTTCAGGCTAGGGCTCCCCTAGCGCTAAGGCTAGGGCTCCCCTAGGCTTCAGGCTAGGGCACCCCTAGGCTTCAGGCTAGGGCTCCCCTAGCGCTAAGGCTAGGGCTCCCCTAGGCTTCAGGCTAGGGCACCCCTAGGCTTCAGGCTAGGGCTCCCCTAGCGCTAAGGCTAGGGCTCCCCTAGGCTTCAGGCTAGGGCACCCCTAGGCTTCAGGCTAGGGCTCCCCTAGCGCTAAGGCTAGGGCTCCCCTAGGCTTCAGGCTAGGGCACCCCTAGGCTTCAGGCTAGGGCTCCCCTAGCGCTAAGGCTAGGGCTCCCCTAGCCTTCAGGCTAGGGCACCCCTAGGCTTCAGGCTAGGGCTCCCCTAGCGCTAAGGCTAGGGCTCCCCTAGCCTTCAGGCTAGGGCACCCCTAGGCTTCAGGCTAGGGCTCCCCTAGCGCTAAGGCTAGGGCTCCCCTAGCCTTCAGGCTAGGGCACCCCTAGGCTTCAGGCTAGGGCTCCCCTAGCGCTAAGGCTAGGGCTCCCCTAGCCTTCAGGCTAGGGCACCCCTAGGCTTCAGGCTAGGGCTCCCCTAGCGCTAAGGCTAGGGCTCCCCTAGCCTTCAGGCTAGGGCACCCCTAGGCTTCAGGCTAGGGCTCCCCTAGCGCTAAGGCTAGGGCTCCCCTAGCCTTCAGGCTAGGGCACCCCTAGGCTTCAGGCTAGGGCTCCCCTAGCGCTAAGGCTAGGACTCCCCTAGCCTTCAGGCTAGGGCACCCCTAGGCTTCAGGCTAGGGCTCCCCTAGCGCTAAGGCTAGGGCTCCCCTAGCCTTCAGGCTAGGGCACCCCTAGGCTTCAGGCTAGGGCTCCCCTAGCGCTAAGGCTAGGGCTCCCCTAGCCTTCAGGCTAGGGCACCCCTAGGCTTCAGGCTAGGGCTCCCCTAGCGCTAAGGCTAGGGCTCCCCTAGCCTTCAGGCTAGGGCACCCCTAGGCTTCAGGCTAGGGCTCCCCTAGCGCTAAGGCTAGGGCTCCCCTAGCCTTCAGGCTAGGGCACCCCTAGGCTTCAGGCTAGGGCTCCCCTAGCGCTAAGGCTAGGGCTCCCCTAGCCTTCAGGCTAGGGCACCCCTAGGCTTCAGGCTAGGGCTCCCCTAGCGCTAAGGCTAGGGCTCCCCTAGCCTTCAGGCTAGGGCACCCCTAGGCTTTGGGCTCCCCTAGGCTAAGGCTAGGGCTCCCCTAGCCTTCAGGCTAGGGCACCCCTAGGCTTTGGGCTCCCCTAGGCTAAGGCTAGGGCTCCCCTAGCCTTCAGGCTAGGGCACCCCTAGGCTTTGGGCTCCCCTAGGCTAAGGCTAGGGCTCCCCTAGCCTTCAGGCTAGGGCACCCCTAGGCTTTAGGCTAGGGCTCCCCTAGGCTAAGGCTAGGGCTCCCCTAGCCTTCAGGCTAGGGCACCCCTAGGCTTTAGGCTAGGGCTCCCCTAGGCTAAGGCTAGGGCTCCCCTAGCCTTCAGGCTAGGGCACCCCTAGGCTTTAGGCTAGGGCTCCCCTAGGCTAAGGCTAGGGCTCCCCTAGCCTTCAGGCTAGGGCACCCCTAGGCTTTAGGCTAGGGCTCCCCTAGGCTAAGGCTAGGGCTCCCCTAGCCTTCAGGCTAGGGCACCCCTAGGCTTTAGGCTAGGGCTCCCCTAGGCTAAGGCTAGGGCTCCCCTAGCCTTCAGGCTAGGGCACCCCTAGGCTTTAGGCTAGGGCTCCCCTAGGCTAAGGCTAGGGCTCCCCTAGCCTTCAGGCTAGGGCACCCCTAGGCTTTAGGCTCCCCTAGGCTAAGGCTAGGGCTCCCCAAGCCTTCAGGCTAGGGCACCCCTAGGCTTTAGGCTAGGGCTCCCCTAGGCTAAGGCTAGGGCTCCCCTAGCCTTCAGGCTAGGGCACCCCTAGGCTTTAGGCTCCCCTAGGCTAAGGCTAGGGCTCCCCTAGCCTTCAGGCTAGGGCACCCCTAGGCTTTAGGCTAGGGCTCCCCTAGGCTAAGGCTAGGTCTCCCCTAGCCTTCAGGCTAGGGCACCCCTAGGCTTTAGGCTCCCCTAGGCTAAGGCTAGGGCTCCCCTAGCCTTCAGGCTAGGGCACCCCTAGGCTTTAGGCTAGGGCTCCCCTAGGCTAAGGCTAGGGCTCCCCTAGCCTTCAGGCTAGGGCACCTCTAGGCTTTAGGCTCCCCTAGGCTAAGGCTAGGGCTCCCCTAGCCTTCAGGCTAGGGCACCCCTAGGCTTTAGGCTAGGGCTCCCCTAGGCTAAGGCTAGGGCTCCCCTAGCCTTCAGGCTAGGGCACCCCTAGGCTTTAGGCTCCCCTAGGCTAAGGCTAGGGCTCCCCTAGCCTTCAGGCTAGGGCACCCCTAGGCTTTAGGCTCCCCTAGGCTAAGGCTAGGGCTCCCCTAGCCTTCAGGCTAGGGCACCCCTAGGCTTTAGGCTAGGGCTCCCCTAGGCTAAGGCTAGGGCTCCCCTAGCCTTCAGGCTAGGGCACCCCTAGGCTTTAGGCTAGGGCTCCCCTAGGCTAAGGCTAGGGCTCCCCTAGCCTTCAGGCTAGGGCACCCCTAGGCTTTAGGCTCCCCTAGCCTTCAGGCTAGGGCACCCCTAGGCTTTAGGCTAGGGCTGCCCTAGGCTAAGGCTAGGGCTCCCCTAGCCTTCAGGCTAGGGCACCCCTAGGCTTTAGGCTCCCCTAGGCTAAGGCTAGGGCTCCCCTAGCCTTCAGGCTAGGGCACCCCTAGGCTTTAGGCTCCCCTAGGCTAAGGCTAGGGCTCCCCTAGCCTTCAGGCTAGGGCACCCCTAGGCTTTAGGCTAGGGCTCCCCTAGGCTAAGGCTAGGGCTCCCCTAGCCTTCAGGCTAGGGCACCCCTAGGCTTTAGGCTCCCCTAGGCTAAGGCTAGGGCTCCCCTAGCCTTCAGGCTAGGGCACCCCTAGGCTTTAGGCTAGGGCTCCCCTAGGCTAAGGCTAGGGCTCCCCTAGCCTTCAGGCTAGGGCACCCCTAGGCTTTAGGCTCCCCTAGGCTAAGGCTAGGGCTCCCCTAGCCTTCAGGCTAGGGCACCCCTAGGCTTTAGGCTCCCCTAGGCTAAGGCTAGGGCTCCCCTAGCCTTCAGGCGAGGGCACCCCTAGGCTTTAGGCTCCCCTAGGCTAAGGCTAGGGCTCCCCTAGCCTTCAGGCGAGGGCACCCCTAGGCTTTAGGCTCCCCTAGGCTAAGGCTAGGGCTCCCCTAGCCTTCAGGCGAGGGCACCCCTAGGCTTTAGGCTCCCCTAGGCTAAGGCTAGGGCTCCCCTAGCCTTCAGGCGAGGGCACCCCTAGGCTTTAGGCTCCCCTAGGCTAAGGCTAGGGCTCCCCTAGCCTTCAGGCGAGGGCACCCCTAGGCTTTAGGCTCCCCTAGGCTAAGGCTAGGGCTCCCCTAGCCTTCAGGCGAGGGCACCCCTAGGCTTTAGGCTCCCCTAGGCTAAGGCTAGGGCTCCCCTAGCCTTCAGGCGAGGGCACCCCTAGGCTTTAGGCTCCCCTAGGCTAAGGCTAGGGCTCCCCTAGCCTTCAGGCGAGGGCACCCCTAGGCTTTAGGCTCCCCTAGGCTAAGGCTAGGGCTCCCCTAGCCTTCAGGCGAGGGCACCCCTAGGCTTTAGGCTCCCCTAGGCTAAGGCTAGGGCTCCCCTAGCCTTCAGGCTAGGGCACCCCTAGGCTTTAGGCTCCCCTAGGCTAAGGCTAGGGCTCCCCTAGCCTTCAGGCTAGGGCACCCCTAGGCTTTAGGCTAGGGCTCCCCTAGGCTAAGGCTAGGTCTCCCCTAGCCTTCAGGCTAGGGCACCCCTAGGCTTTAGGCTCCCCTAGGCTAAGGCTAGGGCTCCCCTAGCCTTCAGGCTAGGGCACCCCTAGGCTTTAGGCTAGGGCTCCCCTAGGCTAAGGCTAGGGCTCCCCTAGCCTTCAGGCTAGGGCACCTCTAGGCTTTAGGCTCCCCTAGGCTAAGGCTAGGGCTCCCCTAGCCTTCAGGCTAGGGCACCCCTAGGCTTTAGGCTAGGGCTCCCCTAGGCTAAGGCTAGGGCTCCCCTAGCCTTCAGGCTAGGGCACCCCTAGGCTTTAGGCTCCCCTAGGCTAAGGCTAGGGCTCCCCTAGCCTTCAGGCTAGGGCACCCCTAGGCTTTAGGCTAGGGCTCCCCTAGGCTAAGGCTAGGGCTCCCCTAGCCTTCAGGCTAGGGCACCCCTAGGCTTTAGGCTAGGGCTCCCCTAGGCTAAGGCTAGGGCTCCCCTAGCCTTCAGGCTAGGGCACCCCTAGGCTTTTGGCTCCCCTAGCCTTCAGGCTAGGGCACCCCTAGGCTTTAGGCTAGGGCTCCCCTAGGCTAAGGCTAGGGCTCCCCTAGCCTTCAGGCTAGGGCACCCCTAGGCTTTAGGCTCCCCTAGGCTAAGGCTAGGGCTCCCCTAGCCTTCAGGCTAGGGCACCCCTAGGCTTTAGGGCTCCCCTAGGCTAAGGCTAGGGCTCCCCTAGCCTTCAGGCTAGGGCACCCCTAGGCTTTAGGCTCCCCTAGGCTAAGGCTAGGGCTCCCCTAGCCTTCAGGCTAGGGCACCCCTAGGCTTTAGGCTAGGGCTCCCCTAGGCTAAGGCTAGGGCTCCCCTAGCCTTCAGGCTAGGGCACCCCTAGGCTTTAGGCTCCCCTAGGCTAAGGCTAGGGCTCCCCTAGCCTTCAGGCTAGGGCACCCCTAGGCTTTAGGCTAGGGCTCCCCTAGGCTAAGGCTAGGGCTCCCCTAGCCTTCAGGCTAGGGCACCCCTAGGCTTTAGGCTCCCCTAGGCTAAGGCTAGGGCTCCCCTAGCCTTCAGGCTAGGGCACCCCTAGGCTTTAGGCTCCCCTAGGCTAAGGCTAGGGCTCCCCTAGCCTTCAGGCGAGGGCACCCCTAGGCTTTAGGCTCCCCTAGGCTAAGGCTAGGGCTCCCCTAGCCTTCAGGCGAGGGCACCCCTAGGCTTTAGGCTCCCCTAGGCTAAGGCTAGGGCTCCCCTAGCCTTCAGGCGAGGGCACCCCTAGGCTTTAGGCTCCCCTAGGCTAAGGCTAGGGCTCCCCTAGCCTTCAGGCGAGGGCACCCCTAGGCTTTAGGCTCCCCTAGGCTAAGGCTAGGGCTCCCCTAGCCTTCAGGCGAGGGCACCCCTAGGCTTTAGGCTCCCCTAGGCTAAGGCTAGGGCTCCCCTAGCCTTCAGGCGAGGGCACCCCTAGGCTTTAGGCTCCCCTAGGCTAAGGCTAGGGCTCCCCTAGCCTTCAGGCGAGGGCACCCCTAGGCTTTAGGCTCCCCTAGGCTAAGGCTAGGGCTCCCCTAGCCTTCAGGCGAGGGCACCCCTAGGCTTTAGGCTCCCCTAGGCTAAGGCTAGGGCTCCCCTAGCCTTCAGGCGAGGGCACCCCTAGGCTTTAGGCTCCCCTAGGCTAAGGCTAGGGCTCCCCTAGCCTTCAGGCGAGGGCACCCCTAGGCTTTAGGCTCCCCTAGGCTAAGGCTAGGGCTCCCCTAGCCTTCAGGCGAGGGCACCCCTAGGCTTTAGGCTCCCCTAGGCTAAGGCTAGGGCTCCCCTAGCCTTCAGGCTAGGGCACCCCTAGGCTTTAGGCTCCCCTAGGCTAAGGCTAGGGCTCCCCTAGCCTTCAGGCTAGGGCACCCCTAGGCTTTAGGCTCCCCTAGGCTAAGGCTAGGGCTCCCCTAGCCTTCAGGCTAGGGCACCCCTAGGCTTTAGGCTCCCCTAGGCTAAGGCTAGGGCTCCCCTAGCCTTCAGGCTAGGGCACCCCTAGGCTTTAGGCTCCCCTAGGCTAAGGCTAGGGCTCCCCTAGCCTTCAGGCTAGGGCACCCCTAGGCTTTAGGCTAGGGCTCCCCTAGGCTAAGGCTAGGGCTCCCCTAGCCTTCAGGCTAGGGCACCCCTAGGCTTTAGGCTAGGGCTCCCCTAGGCTAAGGCTAGGGCTCCCCTAGCCTTCAGGCTAGGGCACCCCTAGGCTTTAGGCTCCCCTAGGCTAAGGCTAGGGCTCCCCTAGCCTTCAGGCTAGGGCACCCCTAGGCTTTAGGCTAGGGCTCCCCTAGGCTAAGGCTAGGGCTCCCCTAGCCTTCAGGCTAGGGCACCCCTAGGCTTTAGGCTCCCCTAGGCTAAGGCTAGGGCTCCCCTCTCCTAGCTTCAGGCTAGGCACCCCTAGGCTTTAGGCTCCCTAGGCTAAGGCTAGGGCTCCCCTAGCCTTCAGGCTAGGGCACCCCTAGGCTTTAGGCTAGGGCTCCCCTAGGCTAAGGCTAGGGCTCTCCCTAGCCTTCAGGCTAGGGCACCCCTAGCTTTAGGCTCCCCTAGGCTAAGGCTAGGGCTCCCCTAGCCTTCAGGCTAGGGCACCCCTAGGCTTTAGGCTCCCTAGGCTAAGGCTAGGGCTCCCCTAGCCTTCAGGCTAGGGCACCCCTAGGCTTTAGGCTAGGGCTCCCCTAGGCTAAGGCTAGGGCTCCCTAGCCTTCAGGCTAGGGCACCCCTAGGCTTTAGGCTAGGGCTCCCCTAGGCTAAGGCTAGGGCTCCCCTAGCCTTCAGGCTAGGGCACCCCTAGGCTTTAGGCTCCCCTAGGCTAAGGCTAGGGCTCCCCTAGCCTTCAGGCTAGGGCACCCCTAGGCTTTAGGCTAGGGCTCCCCTAGGCTAAGGCTAGGGCTCCCCTAGCCTTCAGGCTAGGGCACCCCTAGGCTTTAGGCTCCCCTAGGCTAAGGCTAGGGCTCCCCTAGCCTTCAGGCTAGGGCACCCCTAGGCTTTAGGCTCCCCTAGGCTAAGGCTAGGGCTCCCCTAGCCTTCAGGCTAGGGCACCCCTAGGCTTTAGGCTAGGGCTCCCCTAGGCTAAGGCTAGGGCTCCCCTAGCCTTCAGGCTAGGGCACCCCTAGGCTTTAGGCTCCCCTAGGCTAAGGCTAGGGCTCCCCTAGCCTTCAGGCTAGGGCACCCCTAGGCTTTAGGCTAGGGCTCCCCTAGGCTAAGGCTAGGGCTCCCCTAGCCTTCAGGCTAGGGCACCCCTAGGCTTTAGGCTCCCCTAGGCTAAGGCTAGGGCTCCCCTAGCCTTCAGGCTAGGGCACCCCTAGGCTTTAGGCTAGGGCTCCCCTAGGCTAAGGCTAGGGCTCCCCTAGCCTTCAGGCTAGGGCACCCCTAGGCTTTAGGCTCCCCTAGGCTAAGGCTAGGGCTCCCCTAGCCTTCAGGCTAGGGCACCCCTAGGCTTTAGGCTAGGGCTCCCCTAGGCTAAGGCTAGGGCTCCCCTAGCCTTCAGGCTAGGGCACCCCTAGGCTTTAGGCTCCCCTAGGCTAAGGCTAGGGCTCCCCTAGTCTTCAGGCTAGGGCACCCCTAGGCTTTAGGCTAGGGCTCCCCTAGGCTAAGGCTAGGGCTCCCCTAGCCTTCAGGCTAGGGCACCCCTAGGCTTTAGGCTCCCCTAGGCTAAGGCTAGGGCTCCCCTAGCCTTCAGGCTAGGGCACCCCTAGGCTTTAGGCTAGGGCTCCCCTAGGCTAAGGCTAGGGCTCCCCTAGCCTTCAGGCTAGGGCACCCCTAGGCTTTAGGCTCCCCTAGGCTAAGGCTAGGGCTCCCCTAGCCTTCAGGCTAGGGCACCCCTAGGCTTTAGGCTAGGGCTCCCCTAGGCTAAGGCTAGGGCTCCCCTAGCCTTCAGGCTAGGGCACCCCTAGGCTTTAGGCTAGGGCTCCCTAGGCTAAGGCTAGGGCTCCCCTAGCCTTCAGGCTAGGGCACCCCTAGGCTTTAGGCTAGGGCTCCCCTAGGCTAAGGCTAGGGCTCCCCTAGCCTTCAGGCTAGGGCACCCCTAGGCTTTAGGCTCCCCTAGGCTAAGGCTAGGGCTCCCCTAGCCTTCAGGCTAGGGCACCCCTAGGCTTTAGGCTAGGGCTCCCCTAGGCTAAGGCTAGGGCTCCCCTAGCCTTCAGGCTAGGGCACCCCTAGGCTTTAGGCTCCCCTAGGCTAAGGCTAGGGCTCCCCTAGCCTTCAGGCTAGGGCACCCCTAGGCTTTAGGCTCCCCTAGGCTAAGGCTAGGGCTCCCCTAGCCTTCAGGCTAGGGCACCCCTAGGCTTTAGGCTAGGGCTCCCCTAGGCTAAGGCTAGGGCTCCCCTAGCCTTCAGGCTAGGGCACCCCTAGGCTTTAGGCTCCCCTAGGCTAAGGCTAGGGCTCCCCTAGCCTTCAGGCGAGGGCACCCCTAGGCTTTAGGCTAGGGCTCCCCTAGGCTAAGGCTAGGGCTCCCCTAGCCTTCAGGCTAGGGCACCCCTAGGCTTTAGGCTAGGGCTCCCCTAGGCTAAGGCTAGGGCTCCCCTAGCCTTCAGGCGAGGGCACCCCTAGGCTTTAGGCTAGGGCTCCCCTAGGCTAAGGCTAGGGCTCCCCTAGCCCTTCAGGCGAGGGCACCCCTAGGCTTTAGGCTAGGGCTCCCCTAGGCTAAGGCTAGGGCTCCCCTAGCCTTCAGGCGAGGGCACCCCTAGGCTTTAGGCTAGGGCTCCCCTAGGCTAAGGCTAGGGCTCCCCTAGCCTTCAGGCGAGGGCACCCCTAGGCTTTAGGCTAGGGCTCCCCTAGGCTAAGGCTAGGGCTCCCCTAGCCCTTCAGGCGAGGGCACCCCTAGGCTTTAGGCTAGGGCTCCCCTAGGCTAAGGCTCGGGCTCCCCTAGCCTTCAGGCGAGGGCACCCCTAGGCTTTAGGCTCCCCTAGGCTAAGGCTCGGGCTCCCCTAGCCTTCAGGCGAGGGCACCCCTAGGCTTTAGGCTCCCCTAGGCTAAGGCTCGGGCTCCCCTAGCCTTCAGGCGAGGGCACCCTAGGCTTTAGGCTCCCCTAGGCTAAGGCTCGGGCTCCCCTAGCCTTCAGGCGAGGGCACCCCTAGGCTTTAGGCTCCCCTAGGCTAAGGCTCGGGCTCCCCTAGCCTTCAGGCGAGGGCACCCCTAGGCTTTAGGCTCCCCTAGGCTAAGGCTCGGGCTCCCCTAGCCTTCAGGCGAGGGCACCCCTAGGCTTTAGGCTCCCCTAGGCTAAGGCTCGGGCTCCCCTAGCCTTCAGGCGAGGGCACCCCTAGGCTTTAGCCTCCCCTAGGCTAAGGCTCGGGCTCCCCTAGCCTTCAGGCGAGGGCACCCCTAGGCTTTAGGCTCCCCTAGGCTAAGGCTCGGGCTCCCCTAGCCTTCAGGCGAGGGCACCCCTAGGCTTTAGGCTCCCCTAGGCTAAGGCTCGGGCTCCCCTAGCCTTCAGGCGAGGGCACCCCTAGGCTTTAGGCTCCCCTAGGCTAAGGCTCGGGCTCCCCTAGCCTTCAGGCGAGGGCACCCCTAGGCTTTAGGCTCCCCTAGGCTAAGGCTCGGGCTCCCCTAGCCTTCAGGCGAGGGCACCCCTAGGCTTTAGGCTCCCCTAGGCTAAGGCTCGGGCTCCCCTAGCCTTCAGGCGAGGGCACCCCTAGGCTTTAGGCTCCCCTAGGCTAAGGCTCGGGCTCCCCTAGCCTTCAGGCGAGGGCACCCCTAGGCTTTAGGCTCCCCTAGGCTAAGGCTCGGGCTCCCCTAGCCTTCAGGCGAGGGCACCCCTAGGCTTTAGGCTCCCCTAGGCTAAGGCTCGGGCTCCCCTAGCCTTCAGGCGAGGGCACCCCTAGGCTTTAGGCTCCCCTAGGCTAAGGCTCGGGCTCCCCTAGCCTTCAGGCGAGGGCACCCCTAGGCTTTAGGCTCCCCTAGGCTAAGGCTCGGGCTCCCCTAGCCTTCAGGCGAGGGCACCCCTAGGCTTTAGGCTCCCCTAGGCTAAGGCTCGGGCTCCCCTAGCCTTCAGGCGAGGGCACCCCTAGGCTTTAGGCTCCCCTAGGCTAAGGCTCGGGCTCCCCTAGCCTTCAGGCGAGGGCACCCCTAGGCTTTAGGCTCCCCTAGGCTAAGGCTCGGGCTCCCCTAGCCTTCAGGCGAGGGCACCCCTAGGCTTTAGGCTCCCCTAGGCTAAGGCTCGGGCTCCCCTAGCCTTCAGGCGAGGGCACCCCTAGGCTTTAGGCTCCCCTAGGCTAAGGCTCGGGCTCCCCTAGCCTTCAGGCGAGGGCACCCCTAGGCTTTAGGCTCCCCTAGGCTAAGGCTCGGGCTCCCCTAGCCTTCAGGCGAGGGCACCCCTAGGCTTTAGGCTCCCCTAGGCTAAGGCTCGGGCTCCCCTAGCCTTCAGGCGAGGGCACCCCTAGGCTTTAGGCTCCCCTAGGCTAAGGCTCGGGCTCCCCTAGCCTTCAGGCGAGGGCACCCCTAGGCTTTAGGCTCCCCTAGGCTAAGGCTCGGGCTCCCCTAGCCTTCAGGCGAGGGCACCCCTAGGCTTTAGGCTCCCCTAGGCTAAGGCTCGGGCTCCCCTAGCCTTCAGGCGAGGGCACCCCTAGGCTTTAGGCTCCCCTAGGCTAAGGCTCGGGCTCCCCTAGCCTTCAGGCGAGGGCACCCCTAGGCTTTAGGCTCCCCTAGGCTAAGGCTCGGGCTCCCCTAGCCTTCAGGCGAGGGCACCCCTAGGCTTTAGGCTCCCCTAGGCTAAGGCTCGGGCTCCCCTAGCCTTCAGGCGAGGGCACCCCTAGGCTTTAGGCTCCCCTAGGCTAAGGCTCGGGCTCCCCTAGCCTTCAGGCGAGGGCACCCCTAGGCTTTAGGGCTCCCCTAGGCTAAGGCTCGGGCTCCCCTAGCCTTCAGGCGAGGGCACCCCTAGGCTTTAGGCTCCCCTAGGCTAAGGCTCGGGCTCCCCTAGCCTTCAGGCTAGGGCACCCCTAGGCTTTAGGCTAGGGCTCCCCTAGGCTAAGGCTAGGGCTCCCCTAGCCTTCAGGCTAGGGCACCCCTAGGCTTTAGGCTCCCCTAGGCTAAGGCTAGGGCTCCCCTAGCCTTCAGGCTAGGGCACCCCTAGGCTTTAGGCTAGGGCTCCCCTAGGCTAAGGCTAGGGCTCCCCTAGCCTTCAGGCTAGGGCACCCCTAGGCTTTAGGCTCCCCTAGGCTAAGGCTAGGGCTCCCCTAGCCTTCAGGCTAGGGCACCCCTAGGCTTTAGGCTAGGGCTCCCCTAGGCTAAGGCTAGGGCTCCCCTAGCCTTCAGGCTAGGGCACCCCTAGGCTTTAGGCTCCCCTAGGCTAAGGCTAGGGCTCCCCTAGCCTTCAGGCTAGGGCACCCCTAGGCTTTAGGCTAGGGCTCCCCTAGGCTAAGGCTAGGGCTCCCCTAGCCTTCAGGCTAGGGCACCCCTAGGCTTTAGGCTCCCCTAGGCTAAGGCTAGGGCTCCCCTAGCCTTCAGGCTAGGGCACCCCTAGGCTTTAGGCTCCCCTAGGCTAAGGCTAGGGCTCCCCTAGCCTTCAGGCTAGGGCACCCCTAGGCTTTAGGCTAGGGCTCCCCTAGGCTAAGGCTAGGGCTCCCCTAGCCTTCAGGCTAGGGCACCCCTAGGCTTTAGGCTCCCCTAGGCTAAGGCTAGGGCTCCCCTAGCCTTCAGGCTAGGGCACCCCTAGGCTTTAGGCTAGGGCTCCCCTAGGCTAAGGCTAGGGCTCCCCTAGCCTTCAGGCTAGGGCACCCCTAGGCTTTAGGCTCCCCTAGGCTAAGGCTAGGGCTCCCCTAGCCTTCAGGCTAGGGCACCCCTAGGCTTTAGGCTAGGGCTCCCCTAGGCTAAGGCTAGGGCTCCCCTAGCCTTCAGGCTAGGGCACCCCTAGGCTTTAGGCTCCCCTAGGCTAAGGCTAGGGCTCCCCTAGCCTTCAGGCTAGGGCACCCCTAGGCTTTAGGCTAGGGCTCCCCTAGGCTAAGGCTAGGGCTCCCCTAGCCTTCAGGCTAGGGCACCCCTAGGCTTTAGGCTCCCCTAGGCTAAGGCTAGGGCTCCCCTAGCCTTCAGGCTAGGGCACCCCTAGGCTTTAGGCTAGGGCTCCCCTAGGCTAAGGCTAGGGCTCCCCTAGCCTTCAGGCTAGGGCACCCCTAGGCTTTAGGCTCCCCTAGGCTAAGGCTAGGGCTCCCCTAGCCTTCAGGCTAGGGCACCCCTAGGCTTTAGGCTAGGGCTCCCCTAGGCTAAGGCTAGGGCTCCCCTAGCCTTCAGGCTAGGGCACCCCTAGGCTTTAGGCTCCCCTAGGCTAAGGCTAGGGCTCCCCTAGCCTTCAGGCTAGGGCACCCCTAGGCTTTAGGCTAGGGCTCCCCTAGGCTAAGGCTAGGGCTCCCCTAGCCTTCAGGCTAGGGCACCCCTAGGCTTTAGGCTCCCCTAGGCTAAGGCTAGGGCTCCCCTAGCCTTCAGGCTAGGGCACCCCTAGGCTTTAGGCTAGGGCTCCCCTAGGCTAAGGCTAGGGCTCCCCTAGCCTTCAGGCTAGGGCACCCCTAGGCTTTAGGCTCCCCTAGGCTAAGGCTAGGGCTCCCCTAGCCTTCAGGCTAGGGCACCCCTAGGCTTTAGGCTAGGGCTCCCCTAGGCTAAGGCTAGGGCTCCCCTAGCCTTCAGGCTAGGGCACCCCTAGGCTTTAGGCTCCCCTAGGCTAAGGCTAGGGCTCCCCTAGCCTTCAGGCTAGGGCACCCCTAGGCTTTAGGCTCCCCTAGGCTAAGGCTAGGGCTCCCCTAGCCTTCAGGCTAGGGCACCCCTAGGCTTTAGGCTAGGGCTCCCCTAGGCTAAGGCTAGGGCTCCCCTAGCCTTCAGGCTAGGGCACCCCTAGGCTTTAGGCTCCCCTAGGCTAAGGCTAGGGCTCCCCTAGCCTTCAGGCGAGGGCACCCCTAGGCTTTAGGCTAGGGCTCCCCTAGGCTAAGGCTCGGGCTCCCCTAGCCTTCAGGCGAGGGCACCCCTAGGCTTTAGGCTAGGGCTCCCCTAGGCTAAGGCTCGGGCTCCCCTAGCCTTCAGGCGAGGGCACCCCTAGGCTTTAGGCTAGGGCTCCCCTAGGCTAAGGCTCGGGCTCCCCTAGCCCTCAGGCGAGGGCACCCCTAGGCTTTAGGCTAGGGCTCCCCTAGGCTAAGGCTCGGGCTCCCCTAGCCCTCAGGCGAGGGCACCCCTAGGCTTTAGGCTAGGGCTCCCCTAGGCTAAGGCTCGGGCTCCCCTAGCCCTCAGGCGAGGGCACCCCTAGGCTTTAGGCTAGGGCTCCCCTAGGCTAAGGCTCGGGCTCCCCTAGCCCTCAGGCGAGGGCACCCCTAGGCTTTAGGCTAGGGCTCCCCTAGGCTAAGGCTCGGGCTCCCCTAGCCCTCAGGCGAGGGCACCCCTAGGCTTTAGGCTAGGGCTCCCCTAGGCTAAGGCTCGGGCTCCCCTAGCCCTCAGGCGAGGGCACCCCTAGGCTTTAGGCTAGGGCTCCCCTAGGCTAAGGCTCGGGCTCCCCTAGCCCTCAGGCGAGGGCACCCCTAGGCTTTAGGCTAGGGCTCCCCTAGGCTAAGGCTCGGGCTCCCCTAGCCCTCAGGCGAGGGCACCCCTAGGCTTTAGGCTAGGGCTCCCCTAGGCTAAGGCTCGGGCTCCCCTAGCCCTCAGGCGAGGGCACCCCTAGGCTTTAGGCTAGGGCTCCCCTAGGCTAAGGCTCGGGCTCCCCTAGCCCTCAGGCGAGGGCACCCCTAGGCTTTAGGCTAGGGCTCCCCTAGGCTAAGGCTCGGGCTCCCCTAGCCCTCAGGCGAGGGCACCCCTAGGCTTTAGGCTAGGGCTCCCCTAGGCTAAGGCTCGGGCTCCCCTAGCCCTCAGGCGAGGGCACCCCTAGGCTTTAGGCTAGGGCTCCCCTAGGCTAAGGCTCGGGCTCCCCTAGCCCTCAGGCGAGGGCACCCCTAGGCTTTAGGCTAGGGCTCCCCTAGGCTAAGGCTCGGGCTCCCCTAGCCCTCAGGCGAGGGCACCCCTAGGCTTTAGGCTAGGGCTCCCCTAGGCTAAGGCTCGGGCTCCCCTAGCCCTCAGGCGAGGGCACCCCTAGGCTTTAGGCTAGGGCTCCCCTAGGCTAAGGCTCGGGCTCCCCTAGCCCTCAGGCGAGGGCACCCCTAGGCTTTAGGCTAGGGCTCCCCTAGGCTAAGGCTCGGGCTCCCCTAGCCCTCAGGCGAGGGCACCCCTAGGCTTTAGGCTAGGGCTCCCCTAGGCTAAGGCTCGGGCTCCCCTAGCCCTCAGGCGAGGGCACCCCTAGGCTTTAGGCTAGGGCTCCCCTAGGCTAAGGCTCGGGCTCCCCTAGCCCTCAGGCGAGGGCACCCCTAGGCTTTAGGCTCCCCTAGGCTAAGGCTCGGGCTCCCCTAGCCCTCAGGCGAGGGCACCCCTAGGCTTTAGGCTCCCCTAGGCTAAGGCTCGGGCTCCCCTAGCCCTCAGGCGAGGGCACCCCTAGGCTTTAGGCTCCCCTAGGCTAAGGCTCGGGCTCCCCTAGCCCTCAGGCGAGGGCACCCCTAGGCTTTAGGCTCCCCTAGGCTAAGGCTCGGGCTCCCCTAGCCCTCAGGCGAGGGCACCCCTAGGCTTTAGGCTCCCCTAGGCTAAGGCTCGGGCTCCCCTAGCCCTCAGGCGAGGGCACCCCTAGGCTTTAGGCTCCCCTAGGCTAAGGCTCGGGCTCCCCTAGCCCTCAGGCGAGGGCACCCCTAGGCTTTAGGCTCCCCTAGGCTAAGGCTCGGGCTCCCCTAGCCCTCAGGCGAGGGCACCCCTAGGCTTTAGGCTCCCCTAGGCTAAGGCTCGGGCTCCCCTAGCCCTCAGGCGAGGGCACCCCTAGGCTTTAGGCTCCCCTAGGCTAAGGCTCGGGCTCCCCTAGCCCTCAGGCGAGGGCACCCCTAGGCTTTAGGCTCCCCTAGGCTAAGGCTCGGGCTCCCCTAGCCCTCAGGCGAGGGCACCCCTAGGCTTTAGGCTCCCCTAGGCTAAGGCTCGGGCTCCCCTAGCCCTCAGGCGAGGGCACCCCTAGGCTTTAGGCTCCCCTAGGCTAAGGCTCGGGCTCCCCTAGCCCTCAGGCGAGGGCACCCCTAGGCTTTAGGCTCCCCTAGGCTAAGGCTCGGGCTCCCCTAGCCCTCAGGCGAGGGCACCCCTAGGCTTTAGGCTCCCCTAGGCTAAGGCTCGGGCTCCCCTAGCCCTCAGGCGAGGGCACCCCTAGGCTTTAGGCTCCCCTAGGCTAAGGCTCGGGCTCCCCTAGCCCTCAGGCGAGGGCACCCCTAGGCTTTAGGCTCCCCTAGGCTAAGGCTCGGGCTCCCCTAGCCCTCAGGCGAGGGCACCCCTAGGCTTTAGGCTCCCCTAGGCTAAGGCTCGGGCTCCCCTAGCCCTCAGGCGAGGGCACCCCTAGGCTTTAGGCTCCCCTAGGCTAAGGCTCGGGCTCCCCTAGCCCTCAGGCGAGGGCACCCCTAGGCTTTAGGCTCCCCTAGGCTAAGGCTCGGGCTCCCCTAGCCTTCAGGCGAGGGCACCCCTAGGCTTTAGGCTCCCCTAGGCTAAGGCTCGGGCTCCCCTAGCCTTCAGGCGAGGGCACCCCTAGGCTTTAGGCTCCCCTAGGCTAAGGCTCGGGCTCCCCTAGCCTTCAGGCGAGGGCACCCCTAGGCTTTAGGCTCCCCTAGGCTAAGGCTCGGGCTCCCCTAGCCTTCAGGCGAGGGCACCCCTAGGCTTTAGGCTCCCCTAGGCTAAGGCTCGGGCTCCCCTAGCCTTCAGGCGAGGGCACCCCTAGGCTTTAGGCTCCCCTAGGCTAAGGCTCGGGCTCCCCTAGCCTTCAGGCGAGGGCACCCCTAGGCTTTAGGCTCCCCTAGGCTAAGGCTCGGGCTCCCCTAGCCTTCAGGCGAGGGCACCCCTAGGCTTTAGGCTCCCCTAGGCTAAGGCTCGGGCTCCCCTAGCCTTCAGGCGAGGGCACCCCTAGGCTTTAGGCTCCCCTAGGCTAAGGCTCGGGCTCCCCTAGCCTTCAGGCGAGGGCACCCCTAGGCTTTAGGCTCCCCTAGGCTAAGGCTCGGGCTCCCCTAGCCTTCAGGCGAGGGCACCCCTAGGCTTTAGGCTCCCCTAGGCTAAGGCTCGGGCTCCCCTAGCCTTCAGGCGAGGGCACCCCTAGGCTTTAGGCTCCCCTAGGCTAAGGCTCGGGCTCCCCTAGCCTTCAGGCGAGGGCACCCCTAGGCTTTAGGCTCCCCTAGGCTAAGGCTCGGGCTCCCCTAGCCTTCAGGCGAGGGCACCCCTAGGCTTTAGGCTCCCCTAGGCTAAGGCTCGGGCTCCCCTAGCCTTCAGGCGAGGGCACCCCTAGGCTTTAGGCTCCCCTAGGCTAAGGCTCGGGCTCCCCTAGCCTTCAGGCGAGGGCACCCCTAGGCTTTAGGCTCCCTAGGCTAAGGCTCGGGCTCCCCTAGCCTTCAGGCGAGGGCACCCCTAGGCTTTAGGCTCCCCTAGGCTAAGGCTCGGGCTCCCCTAGCCTTCAGGCGAGGGCACCCCTAGGCTTTAGGCTCCCCTAGGCTAAGGCTCGGGCTCCCCTAGCCTTCAGGCGAGGGCACCCCTAGGCTTTAGGCTCCCCTAGGCTAAGGCTCGGGCTCCCCTAGCCTTCAGGCGAGGGCACCCCTAGGCTTTAGGCTCCCCTAGGCTAAGGCTCGGGCTCCCCTAGCCTTCAGGCGAGGGCACCCCTAGGCTTTAGGCTCCCCTAGGCTAAGGCTCGGGCTCCCCTAGCCTTCAGGCGAGGGCACCCCTAGGCTTTAGGCTCCCCTAGGCTAAGGCTCGGGCTCCCCTAGCCTTCAGGCGAGGGCACCCTAGGCTTTAGGCTCCCCTAGGCTAAGGCTCGGGCTCCCCTAGCCTTCAGGCGAGGGCACCCCTAGGCTTTAGGCTCCCCTAGGCTAAGGCTCGGGCTCCCCTAGCCTTCAGGCGAGGGCACCCCTAGGCTTTAGGCTCCCCTAGGCTAAGGCTCGGGCTCCCCTAGCCTTCAGGCGAGGGCACCCCTAGGCTTTAGGCTCCCCTAGGCTAAGGCTCGGGCTCCCCTAGCCTTCAGGCGAGGGCACCCCTAGGCTTTAGGCTCCCCTAGGCTAAGGCTCGGGCTCCCCTAGCCTTCAGGCGAGGGCACCCCTAGGCTTTAGGCTCCCCTAGGCTAAGGCTCGGGCTCCCCTAGCCTTCAGGCGAGGGCACCCCTAGGCTTTAGGCTCCCCTAGGCTAAGGCTCGGGCTCCCCTAGCCTTCAGGCGAGGGCACCCCTAGGCTTTAGGCTCCCCTAGGCTAAGGCTCGGGCTCCCCTAGCCTTCAGGCGAGGGCACCCCTAGGCTTTAGGCTCCCCTAGGCTAAGGCTCGGGCTCCCCTAGCCTTCAGGCGAGGGCACCCCTAGGCTTTAGGCTCCCCTAGGCTAAGGCTCGGGCTCCCCTAGCCTTCAGGCGAGGGCACCCCTAGGCTTTAGGCTCCCCTAGGCTAAGGCTCGGGCTCCCCTAGCCTTCAGGCGAGGGCACCCCTAGGCTTTAGGCTCCCCTAGGCTAAGGCTCGGGCTCCCCTAGCCTTCAGGCGAGGGCACCCCTAGGCTTTAGGCTCCCCTAGGCTAAGGCTCGGGCTCCCCTAGCCTTCAGGCGAGGGCACCCCTAGGCTTTAGGCTCCCCTAGGCTAAGGCTCGGGCTCCCCTAGCCTTCAGGCGAGGGCACCCCTAGGCTTTAGGCTCCCCTAGGCTAAGGCTCGGGCTCCCCTAGCCTTCAGGCGAGGGCACCCCTAGGCTTTAGGCTCCCCTAGGCTAAGGCTCGGGCTCCCCTAGCCTTCAGGCGAGGGCACCCCTAGGCTTTAGGCTCCCCTAGGCTAAGGCTCGGGCTCCCCTAGCCTTCAGGCGAGGGCACCCCTAGGCTTTAGGCTCCCCTAGGCTAAGGCTCGGGCTCCCCTAGCCTTCAGGCGAGGGCACCCCTAGGCTTTAGGCTCCCCTAGGCTAAGGCTCGGGCTCCCCTAGCCTTCAGGCGAGGGCACCCCTAGGCTTTAGGCTCCCCTAGGCTAAGGCTCGGGCTCCCCTAGCCTTCAGGCGAGGGCACCCCTAGGCTTTAGGCTCCCCTAGGCTAAGGCTCGGGCTCCCCTAGCCTTCAGGCGAGGGCACCCCTAGGCTTTAGGCTCCCCTAGGCTAAGGCTCGGGCTCCCCTAGCCTTCAGGCGAGGGCACCCCTAGGCTTTAGGCTCCCCTAGGCTAAGGCTCGGGCTCCCCTAGCCTTCAGGCGAGGGCACCCCTAGGCTTTAGGCTCCCCTAGGCTAAGGCTCGGGCTCCCCTAGCCTTCAGGCGAGGGCACCCCTAGGCTTTAGGCTCCCCTAGGCTAAGGCTCGGGCTCCCCTAGCCTTCAGGCGAGGGCACCCCTAGGCTTTAGGCTCCCCTAGGCTAAGGCTCGGGCTCCCCTAGCCTTCAGGCGAGGGCACCCCTAGGCTTTAGGCTCCCCTAGGCTAAGGCTCGGGCTCCCCTAGCCTTCAGGCGAGGGCACCCCTAGGCTTTAGGCTCCCCTAGGCTAAGGCTCGGGCTCCCCTAGCCTTCAGGCGAGGGCACCCCTAGGCTTTAGGCTCCCCTAGGCTAAGGCTCGGGCTCCCCTAGCCTTCAGGCGAGGGCACCCCTAGGCTTTAGGCTCCCCTAGGCTAAGGCTCGGGCTCCCCTAGCCTTCAGGCGAGGGCACCCCTAGGCTTTAGGCTCCCCTAGGCTAAGGCTCGGGCTCCCCTAGCCTTCAGGCGAGGGCACCCCTAGGCTTTAGGCTCCCCTAGGCTAAGGCTCGGGCTCCCCTAGCCTTCAGGCGAGGGCACCCCTAGGCTTTAGGCTCCCCTAGGCTAAGGCTCGGGCTCCCCTAGCCTTCAGGCGAGGGCACCCCTAGGCTTTAGGCTCCCCTAGGCTAAGGCTCGGGCTCCCCTAGCCTTCAGGCGAGGGCACCCCTAGGCTTTAGGCTCCCCTAGGCTAAGGCTCGGGCTCCCCTAGCCTTCAGGCGAGGGCACCCCTAGGCTTTAGGCTCCCCTAGGCTAAGGCTCGGGCTCCCCTAGCCTTCAGGCGAGGGCACCCCTAGGCTTTAGGCTCCCCTAGGCTAAGGCTCGGGCTCCCCTAGCCTTCAGGCGAGGGCACCCCTAGGCTTTAGGCTCCCCTAGGCTAAGGCTCGGGCTCCCCTAGCCTTCAGGCGAGGGCACCCCTAGGCTTTAGGCTCCCCTAGGCTAAGGCTCGGGCTCCCCTAGCCTTCAGGCGAGGGCACCCCTAGGCTTTAGGCTCCCCTAGGCTAAGGCTCGGGCTCCCCTAGCCTTCAGGCGAGGGCACCCCTAGGCTTTAGGCTCCCCTAGGCTAAGGCTCGGGCTCCCCTAGCCTTCAGGCGAGGGCACCCCTAGGCTTTAGGCTCCCCTAGGCTAAGGCTCGGGCTCCCCTAGCCTTCAGGCGAGGGCACCCCTAGGCTTTAGGCTCCCCTAGGCTAAGGCTCGGGCTCCCCTAGCCTTCAGGCGAGGGCACCCCTAGGCTTTAGGCTCCCCTAGGCTAAGGCTCGGGCTCCCCTAGCCTTCAGGCGAGGGCACCCCTAGGCTTTAGGCTCCCCTAGGCTAAGGCTCGGGCTCCCCTAGCCTTCAGGCGAGGGCACCCCTAGGCTTTAGGCTCCCCTAGGCTAAGGCTCGGGCTCCCCTAGCCTTCAGGCGAGGGCACCCCTAGGCTTTAGGCTCCCCTAGGCTAAGGCTCGGGCTCCCCTAGCCTTCAGGCGAGGGCACCCCTAGGCTTTAGGCTCCCCTAGGCTAAGGCTCGGGCTCCCCTAGCCTTCAGGCGAGGGCACCCCTAGGCTTTAGGCTCCCCTAGGCTAAGGCTCGGGCTCCCCTAGCCTTCAGGCGAGGGCACCCCTAGGCTTTAGGCTCCCCTAGGCTAAGGCTCGGGCTCCCCTAGCCTTCAGGCGAGGGCACCCCTAGGCTTTAGGCTCCCCTAGGCTAAGGCTCGGGCTCCCCTAGCCTTCAGGCGAGGGCACCCCTAGGCTTTAGGCTCCCCTAGGCTAAGGCTCGGGCTCCCCTAGCCTTCAGGCGAGGGCACCCCTAGGCTTTAGGCTCCCCTAGGCTAAGGCTCGGGCTCCCCTAGCCTTCAGGCGAGGGCACCCCTAGGCTTTAGGCTCCCCTAGGCTAAGGCTCGGGCTCCCCTAGCCTTCAGGCGAGGGCACCCCTAGGCTTTAGGCTCCCCTAGGCTAAGGCTCGGGCTCCCCTAGCCTTCAGGCGAGGGCACCCCTAGGCTTTAGGCTCCCCTAGGCTAAGGCTCGGGCTCCCCTAGCCTTCAGGCGAGGGCACCCCTAGGCTTTAGGCTCCCCTAGGCTAAGGCTCGGGCTCCCCTAGCCTTCAGGCGAGGGCACCCCTAGGCTTTAGGCTCCCCTAGGCTAAGGCTCGGGCTCCCCTAGCCTTCAGGCGAGGGCACCCCTAGGCTTTAGGCTCCCCTAGGCTAAGGCTCGGGCTCCCCTAGCCTTCAGGCGAGGGCACCCCTAGGCTTTAGGCTCCCCTAGGCTAAGGCTCGGGCTCCCCTAGCCTTCAGGCGAGGGCACCCCTAGGCTTTAGGCTCCCCTAGGCTAAGGCTCGGGCTCCCCTAGCCTTCAGGCGAGGGCACCCCTAGGCTTTAGGCTCCCCTAGGCTAAGGCTCGGGCTCCCCTAGCCTTCAGGCGAGGGCACCCCTAGGCTTTAGGCTCCCCTAGGCTAAGGCTCGGGCTCCCCTAGCCTTCAGGCGAGGGCACCCCTAGGCTTTAGGCTCCCCTAGGCTAAGGCTCGGGCTCCCCTAGCCTTCAGGCGAGGGCACCCCTAGGCTTTAGGCTCCCCTAGGCTAAGGCTCGGGCTCCCCTAGCCTTCAGGCGAGGGCACCCCTAGGCTTTAGGCTCCCCTAGGCTAAGGCTCGGGCTCCCCTAGCCTTCAGGCGAGGGCACCCCTAGGCTTTAGGCTCCCCTAGGCTAAGGCTCGGGCTCCCCTAGCCTTCAGGCGAGGGCACCCCTAGGCTTTAGGCTCCCCTAGGCTAAGGCTCGGGCTCCCCTAGCCTTCAGGCGAGGGCACCCCTAGGCTTTAGGCTCCCCTAGGCTAAGGCTCGGGCTCCCCTAGCCTTCAGGCGAGGGCACCCCTAGGCTTTAGGCTCCCCTAGGCTAAGGCTCGGGCTCCCCTAGCCTTCAGGCGAGGGCACCCCTAGGCTTTAGGCTCCCCTAGGCTAAGGCTCGGGCTCCCCTAGCCTTCAGGCGAGGGCACCCCTAGGCTTTAGGCTCCCCTAGGCTAAGGCTCGGGCTCCCCTAGCCTTCAGGCGAGGGCACCCCTAGGCTTTAGGCTCCCCTAGGCTAAGGCTCGGGCTCCCCTAGCCTTCAGGCGAGGGCACCCCTAGGCTTTAGGCTCCCCTAGGCTAAG
>NW_027458973.1:0-37757 GCF_050624435.1 Tenrec ecaudatus
GCACCCGTAGTCTTAGGCTAAGGCTAGGACTCCCCTAGGCTTAGGCTAGGGAACGCCTAGGCTTAGGCTAGGGCACCCCTAGGCTTAGGTTAGTGCACCCCTAGGCTTAGGCTCAGGCACCCCTAGGCTTAGGCTAGGGCACCCCTAGGCTTAGGCTAATGCTTGGGCTCACCTAGCCTAAGGCTAGGGCACCTCTAGGCTTAGGCTAGGGCACCCCTAGGCTTAGGCTAAGGCTAGGGCTCCGCTAGCCTAAGGCTAGGGCACCCCTAAGCTTTGGTAGGGCACCCCTAAGCTTAGGCTAGGACACCCCTAGGCTTAAGCTAAGGCAAGGGCTCCCCTAGCCTAAGGCTAGCGCACCCCTAGGCTTAGGCTGGGGCATCCCTAGGCTAAGGCTAGGCCACCCCTAGGCTTAGGTTAGGGCACCCATAGGCTTAGGCCAGGGCACCTCTAGACTTAGGCTAGGGCACCCCTAGGCTTAGGCTAGGGTAACCCTAGGCTTAGGCTAAGGCTAGGGCTCCCCTTGCCTAAGGCTACGGAACCCCTAGGCTTAGGCTAGGGAACCCCTAGGCTTAGCCTATGGCAACCCTAGGCCTAGGCGATGGCACCCCTAGGCTTGTTCTAGGGAACCCTTAGGATTAGGCTAGGGCACCCATAGGCTTACGCTAGAGCACCCCTAGGCTTAGGCTAAGGCTAGGGCACCCCTAGGCTTAGGCTAAGGCTAGGGCTCGCCTAGCCTAAGGCTAGGGCACCCCTAGGCTTAGGCTAGGGCAGCTCTAGGCTTAGGTTAGGGCACATCTAGGCTTAGGCTTGGGCACCACTAGGCTTAGGCAGGGGCACCCCTGGTCTTAGGCTAAGGCTAGGGCTCCCCTAGCCTAAGGTTGGGCACCCCTAGGCTTAGGCTAGGGCACCCCTAGGATTAGACTAGGGCACCCCTAGGCTTAGTCTAAGGCTTGGGCACCCCTAGGCTTAGGCTAGGGCACCCATAGACTTAGGCTAGGGCACCCCTAGGCTTAGGCAAGGGCATCCCTAGACTTACGCTAGGGCATCCATAGGCTTAGGCTAAGGCTAGGGCTCCCCTAGCCTAAGGTTAGGGCACACCTAGGCTTAGGCTAGGGCACCCCTAGGCTTAGGCTAGGGCAGCCATAGGCTTAGGCTAAGTCTAGGGCTCGCCGAGGCTTAGGCTAGGGCACCGCTAAGCTTAGGCTAGGGCAACCATAGGCTTAGGCTAAGTCTAGGGCTCCCCTAGGCTTAGGCTAGGGCACCCCTCGGCTTAAGCTAGGGCAGACATAGGCTTAGGCTAAGGCTAAGGCACCCCTAGGATTAGGCTAAGGCTAGGGCTCACCTAGCCTAAGGTTAGGGCACCCCTAGGCTTAGGCTAGGGCAGCTCTTGGCTTAGGTTAGGGCACATCTAGGCTTAGGCTTGGGCACCCCTAGGCTTAGGCTAGGGCACCCCTAGGATTAGACTAGGGCACCCCTAGGCTTAGTCTAAGGCTAGGGCTCCCCTAGCCTAAGGTTAGGGCACCCCTAGGCTTAGGCTAGGGCACCCTAGGCTAAGGCTAGGGCAGCCATAGGCTTAGGCTAAGTCTAGGGCTCCCCTATGCTAAGGCTAGGGCACCCCTAGGCTTAGGCTAGGGCAAACATAGGCTTAGGCTCAGGCACCCCTAGGCTTAGGCTAGGGCACCACTAGGCTTAGGCTAAGGCTTGGGCTTACCTAGCCTAAGGCTAGGGCACCTCTAGTCTTAGGCTAGGGCACCCCTAGGCTTAGGTTAGGGCACCCCTAGACTTAGGCTAGGGCACCCCTAAGCTCAGGCTAAGGCTAGGGCTCCCCTAGCCTAAGACTAGGGCATCCCTAAGCTTAGGCTAGGGGACGCCTAGGCTTAGGCTAGGGCACCCCTAGGCTTAGGCTAGGGAACACCTAGGCTTAGGCTAAGGCTAGGGCTCCCCTAGCCTAAGGCTAGGGCACCCCTAGGCTTAGGCTAGGGCACACCTAGGCTTAGCCTAGGGCACCCCTAGGTTTAGGCTAAGGCAAGGGCTCCCCTAGGCTATGGCTAGGACACCCCTAGGATTAGGCAAAGGCACCCCTAGACTTAGGCTAGGGAACCTTAGGCTTAGGCAAGGGCACCCCTAGGCTCAGGCTAGGGCACCCCTAGGCTTAGGCTTAGGCTAGGGCATGCCTAGGCTTAGGCTAGGGCACGCCTAGGCTTAGGCTCGGGCACCACTAGGCTTAGGATAAGGCTACGGCTCCGAGAGCCTCAGGTTAGGGCACCCCTAGACTCAGGCTATGGCAACCCTAGGCTTAGGCTAGGGCAATCCTAGGCTAGAATAAGGCTAGGGCTCCCCTAACCTTATGCTAGGGCACCCGTAGGATCAGGCTAGGGCACCCATAGGCTTAGGCTAGGGCACCCTAGGCTTAGGCTAGGGGAAGCCTAGGCTTAGGCTAGGGCACCCCTAGGCTTAGGCTAGGGGCACCCCTAGGCTTAGGCTAGGGCACCCCTAGGCTTAGGCTAGGGCACCCCTAGGCTTAGGCTATGGGGACTCATAGGCTTAGGCTAGGCCACCCCTAGGCTTAGGGTAAGGTTAGGGCTCCCCTAGCCTAAGGCTAGGGCACCCGTAGGCTCAGGCTAGGGCACCCCTAGCCTTAGCTAAGGCTAGGGCTCCCCTAGCCTGAGGCTAGGGCTCACCTTGGCTTAGGCGTAGGGCACCCTAGGCTTAGGCTAGGGCACCCGTAGGCTTAGGCTAAGGCTAGGACTCCCCTAGGCTTAGGCTAGGGCACGCCTAGGCTTAGGCTAGGGCACCCCTAGGCTTAGGTTAGGGCTCCCCTAGGCTTAGGGCTCAGGCACCCTAGGCTTAGGCTACGGCACCCCTAGGCTTAGGCTAATGCTTGGTCTCACCTAGCCTAAGGCTAGGGCACCTCTAGGCTTAGGGTAGGGCACCACTAAGCTTAGGCTATGGCAGCCATAGGCTTAAGCTAAGGCAAGGGCTCCCCTAGCCTAAGGCCTGGGCACCCTAGGCTTAGGCTAGGGCACCCCTAAGCTTAGGCTTAGGCTAGGGCACCCCTAGCTTAGGCTAGGGCATCTCTAGGCTAAGGCTAGGGCACCCTAGGCTTAGGTTAGGGCACCCATAGGCTTAGGCCTAGGGCACCTCTAGGCTTAGGGTAGGGCACCCCTAGGCTTAGGGTAGGGAACCCCTAGGCCTAGGCTAGGGTAAACCTAGGCTTAGACTAAGGCTAAGGCTCCCCTTGCCTAAAGCTAGGGAACCCCTAGGCTTAGGCTAAGGCACCCCTAGGCTTAGCCTATGGCACCCCTATGCTTAGGCGATGGCACCCTAGGCTTTTTCTAGGGCACCCCTAGCTTAGGCTAGGGCACCCATAGGCTTATGCTAGGGCACCCCTAGGCTTAGGTTTAGGCTAGGGCACCCCTAGGCTTAGGCTAGGGCACCCCTAGGCTTAGTCTAGGGCACCCCTAGGCTTTGGCTAGGGCACCCCTAGGCTTAGGCTAGGGCACCCCTAGGCTTAGACTAGGGAAGCCCTAGGCTTAGGCTAGGGCACCCCTAGGCTTAGGCTAGGGTACCCCTAGGCTTAGGCTAGGGCACCTCTAGGCTTAGGCTAGGGCACCCCTAGGCTTAGGCTAAGGCACCCCTAGACTTAGGCTAAGGCAACGGCTCCCCTAGCCTCAGGCTAGGGCACCACTAGCCTCAGGCTAGGGCACCCCTAAGCTTAGGCTAGGACAATCCTATGCTTAGGCTAAGGTAGGGCTCCCTAGGCTCAGGATAGTGCACCCTAGGCTTAGACTAGGGCACCCCTAGGCTTAGGCTAAGGCTAGGGCTCCCCTAACCTAAGGCTACGGCACCCGTCGGCTCAGGATAGGCACCCCGAGGCTTAGGCTAGGGCACCCCTAGGATTAGGAAAAGGCTAGGGCTCTCCTAGCCTAATGCTAGGGCACCGCAAGGCTAAGCCTAGGGCACCCCTAGGCTTAGGCTAGGACACCCCTAGGCTTAAGCTAGGGCTCCCCTATGCTTACGCTAAGGCTACGGCTCCCCTAGCCTCAGGCTAGTGCACCCCTAGACTCAGGCTATTGCACCCCTAAGCTTATGCTAGGGCACCCCTAGGCTTAGGCTAGAGCACCCCTAGGCTTAGGCTAGGGCACCCCTAGGCTTAGGCTAGGACACCCCTAGGCTTAAGCTAGGGCACCCCTAGGCTTAGGCTAAGGCTGGGCTAACTTAGGCTTAGGCTAGGGCACCCCTAGGCTTAGGCTAGGGAACTCCTAGACTAAGGCTAGGGCACCCCTAGGCTTAAGCTTGGGCACCCCTAGGCTTAGGCTAGGACACCCCTACACTTAGGCTAAGGCAACGGCTCCCCTAGCCTCAGGCAAGGGCACCCCTAGACTCAGGCTAGGGCACCCGTTATCTTAGGCTAGGGCAATCCTAGGCTTAGGCTAAGTCTAGGGCTCCCCTATCCTCAGGCAAGGGCACCCCTAGGCTCAGGCTAGGGCTACCCTAGCCTAAGGCTAGGGCACCCTAGGCTTAGGCTAGGGCACCCCTAAGCTTAGGCTAGGGCTCCCCAAGGTTTAGGCTAAGACTGTGGCTCCTCTTGCCTCAGGCTAGTTCACCCCTAGACTCAGGCTATGGCACCCCTAGGCTTAGGCTAGGGCAATCCTAGGCTAGACTAACATTAGGGCTCCCCTAGCCTCAGGCTAGGGCACCTGTAGGCTCAGGCTATGGCACCCCTAGGCCCAGGCTAGGGCACACCTAGGCTTAGGCTAGGGCACCCCTAGGCTTAGGCTAAGGCTTGGGCTCCCCTAGCCTCAGGCTAGGGCACCCCAAGGCTTAGGCTAGGGCACCCCTAGACTTAGGCTAGGGCACCCCTAGGCTAAGGCCAAGGCTAGGCTCCCCATGCCTAAGGCTAGAACACCCCTAGGCTTAGGCTAGGGCACCCCTAGGCTTAGGCTAGGGCACACCTAGGCTTAGGCTAAGGCTAGGGCTCCCCTAGCCTAAGGCTAGGGCACCCCTAGGCTTAGGCTAGGGCACACCTAGGCTTAGCCTAGGGTTCCCCTAGGCTTAGGCTAAGGCAAAGGCACCCCTAGACTTAGCCTAGGGAACCCCTAGGCTTAGGCTAGGGCACACCTAGGCTTAGCCTAGGGCACCCCTAGGCTTAGGCTAGGGCACCCCTAGGCTTAAGCTAAGGCTAGGAATCCCATAGCCTAAGGCTAGGGCACCCCTAGGCTCAAGCTAGGGCACCCCTAGGCTGAGGCTAAGGCACCCCTAGGCTTAGGCTAAGGCTAGGGCTCTCCTAGCCTTAGGATAGGGCACCCCTAGGCTTAGGCTAGGGCATGCCTAGGCTTAGTCTAGGGCACCCCTAGGCTTAGGCTAGGGCACCACTAGGCTAAGGATAAGGCTACGGCTCTGAGAGCCTCAGGTTAGGGCACCCCTAGACTCAGGCTATGGCACCCCTAGGCTTAGGCTAGGGCAATCCTAGGCTAGACTAAGGCTAGGGCTCCCCTAACCTTATGCTAGGGTAACCGTAGGCTCAGGCTAGGGCACGCCTAGGCTTAGGCTAGGGCACCCCTAGGCTTAGGCTAGGGCACCCCTAGGCTTAGGTTAGGGCACCCCTAGGTTTGGGATAGGGCACCCCTAGGCTTAGGCTATGGGACCCATAGGCTTAGGCTAGGCCACCCCTAGGCTTAGGCTAAGGCTAGGGCTCCCCTAGCCTAAGGCTAGGGCACCCGTAGGCTCAGGCTAGGGCACCCCTACGTTTAGGCTAGGGCACCCCTAGGCTTAGGCTAAGGCTAGGGCTCCCCTAGCCTGAGGCTAGGGCTCACCTAGGCTTAGGCTCAGCAACCCTAGGCTTAGGCTAGGGCACCCGTAGGCTTAGGCTAAGGCTAGGACTCCCCTAGGCTTAGGCTAGGGCACGCCTAGGCTTAGGATAGGGCACCCCTAGGCTTAGGTTAGGGCACCCCTAGGCTTAGGCTCCGGCACCCCTAGGCTTAGGCTAGGGCACCCCTAGGCTTAGGCTAATGCTTGGGCTCACCTAGCCTAAGGCTCGGGCACCTCTAGGCTTAGGCTAGGGTACCACTAGGCTTAGGCTAGGGCACCCCTAGGCTTAGACTAAGGCTAGGGCTCCCCTAGCCTAAGGCTAGGGCACCCCTAGGCTTAGGGTAGGGCACCCTTAAGCTTAGGCTAAGGCAGCCATAGGCTTAAGCTAAGGCAAGGGCTCCCCTAGCCTAAGGCCTGGGCACCCCTAGGCTTAGGCTAGGGCACCCCTAAACTTAGGCTTAGGCTAGGGTACCCCTAGGCTTAGGCTAGGGCACCCCTAGGTTAAGCTAGGGCACCCCTAAGCTTAGGCTAGGTCACCCCTAGGCTTAAGCTAGGGCACCCCTAGGCTTAGGCTAAGGCTAGGGCTCCCCTTGCCTAAGGCTACGGGACCCCTAGGCTTAGGCTAGGGCACCCCTAGGCTTAGCCTATGGAAACCCTAGTCTTAGGCGATGGCACCCCTAGGCTTGTTCTAGGGCACCCTAGGCTTAGGCTAGGGCACCCATAGGCTTAGGCTAGGGCACCCCTAGGCTTAGGCTAAGGCTAGGGCACCCCTAGGCTTAGGCTAGGGCAGCTCTAGGCTTAGGTTAGGGCACATCTAGGCTTAGGCTTGGGCACCCCTAGGCTTAGGCAGGGGCACCGCTGGTCTTAGGCTAAGGCTAGGGCTCCCCAAGCCTAAGGCTAGGGCACGCCTAGGCTTAGGCTAGGGCACCCCTAGGATTAGACTAGGGCACCCCTAGGCTTAGTCTAAGGCTAGGGCACCCCTAGGCTTAGGCTAGGGCACCCATAGACTTAGGCTAGGGCACCCCTAGGCTTAGGCAAGGGCATCCCTAGACTTACGCTAGGGCACCCCTAGGCTTAGGCTAAGGCTAGGGCTCCCCTAGCCTAAGGTTAGGGCACCCCTAGGCTTAGGCTAGGGCACCCCTAGGCTTAGGCTTGGGCAGCCATAGGCTTAGGCTAAGTCAAGGGCTCCCCTAGGCTTAGGCTAGGGCACCCCTAGGCTTAGGCTAGGGCAGACATAGGCTTAGGCTAAGTCTAGGGCACCCCTAGGCTTAGGCTAAGGCTAGGACTCCCTAGGCTTAGGCTAGGGCATGCCTAGGATAGGCTAGGGCACCCCTAGGCTTAGGTTAGGGCACCCCTAGGCTTAGGCTCAGGCACCCCTAGGCTTAGGCTAGGGCACCACTAGGCTTAAGCTAAGGCTTGGGCTTACCTAGCCTAAGGTTAGGGCACCTCTAGTCTTAGTCTAGGGCACCCCTAGGCTTAGGTTAGGGCACCCATAGACTTAGGCTAGCGCACCCCTAAGCTTAGGCTAAGGCTAGGGCTCCCCTAGCCTAAGACTAGGGTATCCCTAAGCTTAGGCTAGGGGACGCCTAGGCTTAGGCTAGGGAACACCTAGGCTTAGGCTAAGGCTAGGGCTCCCCTAGGCTTAGGCTAGGGCACACCTAGGCTTAGCCTAGGGCACCCCTAGGTTTAGGCTAAGGCAAGGGCTCCCCTAGGCTATGGCTAGGACACCCCTAGGATTAGGCTAGGGCACCCCTAGGCTTAGGCAAAGGCACCCCTAGACTTAGGCTAGGGAACCCCTAGGCTTAGGCAAGGGCACCCCTAGGGTTAGGCAAGGGCAACCCTAGGCTTAGGCTAGGACACACCTAGGCTTAAGCTAAGGCTAAGGATCCCCTAGCCTAAGGTTAGGTTACCCCTAGTCTCAAGCTAGGGCACCCCTAGTCTCAGGCTAGGGCACCCCTAGGCTTAGGCTTAGGCTAGGGCATGCCTAGGCTTAGGCTAGGGCACGTCTAGGCTTAGGCTAGGGCACCACTAGGCTTAGGATAAGGCTACGGCTCCGAGAGCCTCAGGTTACGGCACCCCTAGGCTTAGGCTAGGGCACACCTAGGCTTAGGCTAGGGCACCCCTAGGCTTAGGCTATGGGACCCATAGGCTTAGGCTAGGCCACCCCTAGGCTTAGGGTAAGGTTAGGGCTCCCCTAGCGTAAGGCTAGGGCACCCGTAGGCTCAGGCTAGGGCACCCCTAAGTTTAGGCTAGGGCACCCCTAGGCTTAGGCTAAGGCTAGGGCTCCCCTACCCTGAGGCTATGGCTCACCTAGGCTTAGGCTAGGGCACCCCTAGGCTTAGGCTAGGGCACCCGTAGGCTTAGGCTAGGGCACCCCTAGGCTTAAGTTAGGGCACCCCTAGGCTTAGGCTGGGGCACCCCTAGGCTTAGGCTAATGCTTGGGCTCACCTAGCCTAAGGCTAGGGCACCTCTAGGCTTAGGGTAGGGCACCACTAGGCTTAGGCTATGGCAGCCATAGGCTTAAGCTAAGGCAAGGGCTCCCCTAGCCTAAGGCCTGGGCACCCCTAGGCTTAGGCTAGGGCACCCCTAAGCTTAGGCTTAGGCTAGGGCACCCCTAGGATTAGGCTAGGGCATCCCTAGGCTAAGGCTAGGGCACCCCTAGGCTTAGGTTAGGGCACCCATAGGCTTAGGCTAGGGCACCTCTAGGCTTAGACAAGGGCACCCCTAGGCTTAGGGTAGGGAACCCCTAGGCTTAGGCTAGGGTAAACCTAGGCTTAGGCTAAGGCTAAGGCTCCCCTTGCCTAAAGCTAGGGCACCCCTAGGCTTAGGCTAGGGCACCCTTAGGCTTAGCCTATGGCACCCCTAGGCTTAGGCGATGGCACCCCTAGGCTTGTTCTAGGGCACCACTAGGCTTAGGCGAGGGCACCCATAGGCTTAGGCTAGGGCACCCCTAGGCTTAGGTTTAGGCTAGGGCACTCCTAGGCTTAGGCTAGGGCACCCCTAGGCTTAGGC
Organism: Tenrec ecaudatus; assembly: GCF_050624435.1. Taxonomy (NCBI): domain Eukaryota; kingdom Metazoa; phylum Chordata; class Mammalia; order Afrosoricida; family Tenrecidae; genus Tenrec; species Tenrec ecaudatus. The sequence continues at coordinate 8,824 of NW_027458973.1, forward strand.
TAGGGCACCCCTAGGCTTTGGCTAGGGCAACCCTAGGCTTAGGCTAAGGCTAGGGCTCTCCTAGCCTAAGGCTAGGGCACCCCTAGGCTTAGGCTAGGGAACCCCTAGGCTTAGGCTAGGGAACCCCTAGGCTGAGGCTAGGGCACCCCTAGGCTTAGGCTAGGGCACCCCTAAGCTTAGGCTTGGGCACCTCTAGGCTTAGGCTAGGGCACCTCTAGGCTTAGGCTAAGGCACCCCTAGACTTAGGCTAAGGCAACGGCTCCCCTAGCCTCAGGCTAGGGCACCCCTAAGCTTAGGCTAGGGCAATCCTATGTTTAGGCTAAGGTAGGCCTCCCCTAGGCTCAGGATAGGGCACCCTAGGCTTAGACTAGGGCACCCCTAGGCTTAGGCTAAGGCTAGGGCTCCCCTAACCTAAGGCTACGGCTCCCGTCGGCTCAGGCTAGGGCACCCCGAGGCTTAGGCTAGGGCACCCCTAGGATTAGGAAAAGGCTAGGGCTCTCCTAGCCTAAGGCTAGGGCACCGCAAGGCTTAGCCTAGGGCACCCCTAGGCTTAGGCTAGGACACCCCTAGGCTTAAGCTAGGGCTCCCCTATGCTTACGCTAAGGCTACGGCTCCCCTAGCCTCAGGCTAGTGCACCCCTAGACTCAGGCTATTGCACCCCTAAGCTTAGGCTAGGGCACCCCTAGGCTTAGGCTAGGGCACCCCTAGGATTAGGCTAAGGATGGGCTCCCCTAGCCTAAGGCTAGAGCACCCCTAGGCTTAGGCTAGGGCACCCCTAGGCTTAGGCTAGGACACCCCTAGGCTTAGGCTAGGGCACCCCTAGGCTTAGGCTAAGGCTGGGCTAACTTAGGCTTAGGCTAGGGCACCCCTAGGCTTAGGCTAGGGAACTCCTAGACTAAGGCTAGGGCACCCCTAGGCTTAAGCTTGGGCACCCCTAGGCTTAGGCTAGGGCACCCCTACACTTAGGCTAAGGCAACGGCTCCCCTAGCCTCAGGCAAGGGCACCCCTAGACTCAGGCTAGGGCACCCGTTATCTTAGGCTAGGGCAATCCTAGGCTTAGGCTAAGTCTAGGGCTCCCCTATCCTCAGGCAAGGGCACCCCTAGGCTCAGGCTAGGGCTACCCTAGCCTAAGGCTAGGGCACCCCTAGGCTTAGGCTAGGGCACCCCTAAGCTTAGGCTAGGGCTCCCCTAGGTTTAGGCTAAGACTGTGGCTCCTCTTGCCTCAGGCTAGTTCACCCCTAGAATCAGGCTATGGCACCCCTAGGCTTAGGCTAGGGCAATCCTAGGCTAGACTAACATTAGGGCTCCCCTAGCCTCAGGCTAGGGCACCCGTAGGTTCAGGCTATGGCACCCCTAGGCCCAGGCTAGGGCACCCCTAGGCTTAGGCTAGGGCACCCCTAGGCTTAGGCTAAGACTTGGGCTCCCCTAGCCTCAGGCTAGGGCACCCCAAGGCTTAGGCTAGGGCACCCCTAGGCTAAGGCTAAGGCTAGGCTCCCCATGCCTAAGGCTAGAACACCCCTAGGCTTAGGCTAGGGCACCCCTAGGCTTAGGCTAGGGCACCCCTAGGCTAGGGCTAAGGCAAGGGCTCCCTTGGCCTATGGCTAGGACACCCCTAGGATTAGGCTAGGGCACCCCTAGGCTTAGGCAAAGGCACCCCTAGACTTAGGCTAGGGAACCCCTAGGCTTAGACAAGGGCACCCCTAGGCTTAGGCTAGGGCACCCCTAGGCTTAGGCTAGGGCACCCCTAGGCTTAAGCTAAGGCTAGGGATCCCATAGCCTAAGGCTAGGGCACCCCTAGGCTCAAGCTAGGGCACCCCTAAGCTGAGGCTAGGGCACCCCTAGGCTTAGGCTAAGGCTAGGGCTCTCCTAGCCTTAGGATAGGGCACCCTTAGGCTTAGGCTAGGGCATGCCTAGGCTTAGTCTAGGGCACCCCTAGGCTTAGGATAAGGCTACGGCTCCGAGAGCCTCAGGTTAGGGCACCCCTAGACTCAGGCTATGGCACCCCTAGGCTTAGGCTAGGGCAATCCTAGGCTAGACTAAGGCTAGGGCTCCCCTAACCTTATGCTAGGGCAACCGTAGGCTCAGGCTAGGGCACCCATAGGCTTAGGCTAGGGCACCCCTAGGCTTAGGCTAAGGGTAGGACTCCCCTAGTCTTAGGCTAGGGCACGCCTAGGCTTAGGCTAGGGCACCCCTAGGCTTAGGCTAGGGTACCCCTAGCCTTAGGTTAGGGCACCCCTAGGCTTAGGTTAGGGCACCCCTAGGTTTAGGCTAGGGCACCCCTAGGCTTAGGCTATGGGACCCATAGGCTTAGGCTAGGCCACCCCTAGGCTTAGGCTAAGCTAGGGCTCCCCTAGCCTAAGGCTAGGGCACCCGTAGGCTCAGGCTAGGGCACCCCTGGGCTCAGGCTAGGGCACCCCTAGGTTTAGTCTAGGGCACCCCTAGGCTTAGGCTAAGGCTAGGGCTCCCCTAGCCTGAGGCTAGGGCTCACCTAGGCTTAGGCTCAGCAACCCTAGGCTTAGGCTAGTGCACCCGTAGGCTTAGGCTAAGGCTAGGACTCCCCTAGGCTTAGGCTAGGGCACGCCTAGGCTTAGGATAGGGCACCCCTAGGCTTAGGTTAGGGCACCCCTAGGCTTAGGCTCAGGCACCCCTAGGCTTAGGCTAGGGCACCCCTAGGCTTAGGCTAATGCTTGGGCTCACCTAGCCTAAGGCTAGGGCACCTCTAGGCTTAGGCTAGGGTACCACTAGGCTTAGGCTAGGGCACCCCTAGGCTTAGGGTAGGGCACCCTTAAGCTTAGGCTAGGGCAGCCATAGGCTTAAGCTAAGGCAAGGGCTCCCCTAGCCTAAGGCCTGGGCACCCCTAGGCTTAGGCTAGGGCACCCCTAAGCTTATGCTTAGGCTAGGGCACCCCTAGGCTTAGGCTAGGGCACCCCTAGGTTAAGCTAGGGCACCCCTAAGCTTAGGCTAGGGCACCCCTAGGCTTAAGCTAGGGCACCCCTAAGCTTATGCTTAGGCTAGGGCACCCATAGGCTTAGGCTAGGGCACCTCTAGGCTTAGGCTAGGTTACCCCTAGGCTTAGGCTAGGGCACCCCTAGGCTTAGGCTAGGGTAATCCTAGGCTTAGGCTAAGGCTAGGGCTTCCCTTACCTAAGGCTACGGGACCCCTAGGCTTAGGCTAGGGCACCCCTAGGCTTAGCCTATGGCAACCCTAGGCTTAGGCGATGGCACCCCTAGGCTTGTTCTAGGGCACCCCTAGGCTTAGGCTAGGGCACCCATAGGCTTAGGCTAGGGCAGCCCTAGGCTTAGGCTAAGGCTAGTGCACCCCTAGGCTTAGGCTAAGGCTAGGGCTCGCCTAGCCTAAGGCTAGGGCACCCCTAGGCTTAGTCTAGGGCAGCTCTAGGCTTAGGTAAGGGCACATCTAGGCTTAGGCTTGGGCATCCCTAGTCTTAGGCAGGGGCACCCCTGGTCTTAGGCTAAGGCTAGGGCTCCCCAAGCCTAAGGCTAGGGCACCCCTAGGCTTAGGCTAGGGCACCCCTAGGATTAGACTAGGGCACCCCTAGGCTTAGGCTAAGGCAAGGGCTCCCCTAGCCTAAGGCTAGGGCACACCTAGGCTTAGGCTAGGGCACCCCTAAGCTTAGGCTAGGGAACCCCTGGGCTTAGGCTAGGGAACCGCTTGGCTTAGGCTAGGGCACCCCTATGCTTAGGCTAGGTCACCTCTAGGCTTAGGCTAAGTCTAGAGCTCCCCTAGCCTAAGGCTAGGGCACCCATAGGCTTTGGCTAGGGCACCCCTAGGCTTAGGCTAGGGCACCCCCAGGCTTAGGCTAAGGCTAGTGCTCCCCTAGCCTAAGGGTAGAGCACCCCTAGGCTTAGGCTAGGGCACCACTAGGCTTAGGCTAGGCCACCCCTAGACTTACGCTAGGGCACCCCTAGGCTTAGGCTAAGGCTGGGCTAACCTAGGCTTAGGCTAGGGCACACCTAGGCTTAGGCTAGGGAACCCCTAGACTAAGGCTAGTGCACCCATAGGCTTAGGCTAGGGCACCCCTAAGCTTAGGCTAGGGCTCCCCTAGGCTTAGGCTAAGGCTGCGGCTCCCCTTGCCTCAGGCTAGTGCACCCTTAGACTCAGGCTATGGCACCCCTAGGCTTAGCCTAGGGTAATCCAAGGCTAGACTAACGTTAGGGCTCCCCTAGCCTCAGGCTAGGGCACCCGTAGGCTCAGGATAGGGCACCCCTAGGCTCAGGCTAGGGCAACCCTAGGCTTAGGCTAGGGCACCCCTAGGCTTAGGCTAAGGCTAGGCTCCCCTAGCCTAAGGCTAGAGCACCGCTAGGCTTAGGCTAGGGCACCCCTAGGCTTTGGAAAGTGCACCCCTAGGCTTAGGCTAAGGCTAGGGCTCCCCTAGCCTAAGGCTAGGGCACCCCTAGGCTTTGGCTAGGGCACACCTAGGCTTAGGCTAGGACACCCCTAGGCTTTGGCTAGGGCACCCCTAGGCTTAGGTTTAGGCTAGGGCACCCCTAGGCTTAGGCTAGGGCACTCCTAGGCTAAGGCTAGGGCTCCCCTAGCCTAAGGGTAGAGCATCCCTAGGCTTAGGCTAGGGCACCACTAAGCTTAGGCTAGGCCACACCTAGGCTTACGCTAGGGCACCCCTAGGCTTAGGATAAGGCTGGGCTAACCTAGGCTTAGGCTAGGGCACACCTAGGCTTAGGCTAGGGAAATCCAAGGCTAGACTAACGTTAGGGCTCCCCTAGCCTCAGGCTAGGGCACCCGTAGGCTCAGGATAGGGCACCCCTAGGCTCAGGCTAGGGCAACCCTAGGCTTAGGCTAGGGCACCTCTAGGCTTAGCCTAAGGCTAGGCTTCCCTAGCCTAAGGCTAGAGCACCGCTAGGCTTAGGCTAGGGCACCCCTAGGCTTAGGCTAGGGCACCCCTAGGCTTAGGCTAAGGCTATGGCTCCACTAGCCTAAGGTTAGGGCACCCCTAGGCTTAGGCTAGGGCACACCTAGGCTTAGGCTAGGGCACCCCTAGGCTTAGGCTAAGGCAAGGGCACCCCTAGCCTATGGTAGGGCACCCCTAGGATTAGGCTAGGGCACCCCTAGGCTTAGGCAAAGGCACCCCTAGGCTTAGGCTAGGGAACCCCTAGGCTTAGGCTAGGGCACCCATAGGCTTAAGCTAAGGCTAGGGATACCCTAGCCTAAGGCTAGGGCACCCCTAGGCTCAAGTTAGGGCACCCCTAGGCTTAGGCTAGGGCACCCCTAGACTCAGGCTAGGGCACCCGAAGCTTAGGCTGGGGCAATCCTAGGCTTAGGCTAAGTCTAGGGCTCCCCTATCCTAAGGCTAGGGCACCCCTAGGCTCAGGCTAGGGCTCCCCTAGGCTTAGGCTAGGGCACCCCTGGGCTTAGGCTAAGGCTAGGGCTCCCCTAGCCTAAGGCTAGGGCACCCCTAGCCTAAGGCTAGGGCACCCCTAGGCTTAGGCTAGGGCACCCCTAGGTTTAGGCTAGGGCACCCCTAGGCTTAGGCTAAGGCAAAGGCTCCCCTAGACTATGGCTAGGGCACCCCTAGGCTTAGGCTAGGGCACCCCTAGGCTTAGGCAAAGGCACCCCTATGCTTAGGTTAGGGCACCCCTAGGCTTAGGCTAGGGTACCTGTGGCTTAGGCTAGGGCACCCCTAGGCTTAGGCTAGGGCACCCCTAGGCTTAAGCTAGGGGACCCATAGGCTTAGGCTAAGGCTAGGGCTCCCCTAGCCTAAGGCTAGGGCACCCCTAGGCTTAGGTTAGGGCACCCCTAGGCTTTGGCTAGGGCACCCCTAGGCTTAGGATAGGAAACTTCTAAGCTTAGGCTAGGGCACCCCTAGGCTTAGGCTAGGGCACCCCTAGGCTTAGGCTAGGGCACCCCTAGGCTTAGGCTAGGGCACCCCAAGGCTGAGGCTAGGGCACCCCTATGCTTACGCTAGGGCACCCCTAAACTTTGGCTAGGGCACCCCTAGGCTTAGGATAGGGAACTTCTAAGCTTAGGCTAGGTCACCCCTAGGTTTTGGCTAGGGCACCCCTAGGCTTATGCTAGAGCACCCCTAGGCTTAAACTAGGGCACCCCTAGGCTTAGGCTAAGGCTAGGGATCCCCTAGCCTAAGGCTAGGGCACTCCTAGGCTTAGGCTAGCGCACCCGTAGGCTTAGGCTAGGGCATCCCTAGATTTAGGCTAGGGCACCCCTAGGCTTAGGCTAGGGCACCCCAAGTCTTAGGATAAGGCACCCCTAGGCTTAGGCTAAGGCTAGGTAACCCCTAGGCTTAGGCTAAGGCACCACTAGGCTTAGGCTGGGGCACCCCTAGGCTTAGGTTAGGGCACCCCTAGGCTTAGGCTAGGGCACCCCAAGGCTGAGGCTAGGGCACCCTTAAGCTGAGGCTAAGGCCCCCTAGGCTTAGGCTAAGGCTTGGGCTCCCCTAGCCTAAGGCTAGTGCACCTCTAGGCTTAGGCTAAGGCACCCTTAGGCTTAGGCTAAGGCTAGGGCTCCCCTAGCCTAAGACTAGGGCACCCCTAAGCTTAGGCTACGGCACCCCTAGGCTTAAGCTAGGGCACCTGTAGGCTTAGGGTAAGGCTAGGGCTCCCATAGCCTAAGGCTAGGGCACCCCTAGGCTTAGGCTTGGGCACCCCTAGGCTTAGGCTAGGGCACCCCTAGGCTTAAGCTAGGGCACCCCTAGGCTTAGGCTAAGGCTCGGGATCTCCTAGCCTAAGGCTAGGGCACTCCTAGGCTTAGGCTAGGGCACCCGTAGGCGTAGGCTAGGGCACCCCTAGACTTAGGCTAGGGCACCCCTAGGCTTAGGTTTAGGCTAGGGCACCCCTAGGCTTAGGCTAGGGCACCCCTAAGCTTAGGCTAGGGCACCCCTAGGCTTTGGCTAGGACACCCCTAGGCTTAGGCTAAGATTAGGGCACTCCTAGCCTAAGGCTAGGGCACCCCTAGGCTTAGGCTAGGACACCCCTAGGCTTAGGCTAGGGAACCCCTAGGCTTAGGCTAGGGCACCCCTAGGCTTAGGCTAGGGCACCCCTAGGCTTTGGCTAAGTCTAGGGCTCCCCTAGCCTAAGGCTAGGGCACCCATTGGCTTGGGCTAGGGCACCCCTTTGCTTAGGCTAGGGCACCTCTAGGATTAGGCTAGGGCACCCCTAGGCTTAGGCTAGGGCACCCCTAGACTTAGGCTAAGGCAACGGCTCCCCTAGCCTCAGCCTAGGGCACCCCTAGACTCAGGCTAGGGCACCCCTAAGCTTAGGCTAGGGCAATCCTATGCTTAGGCTAAGGTAGGGCTCCCCTAGGCTCAGGATAGGGCACCCTAGGCTTAGACTAGCGCACCCCTAGGCTAAGGCTAAGGCTAGGGCTCCCCTAGCCTAAAGCTACGGCACCCCTCGGCTCAGGCTAGGGCACCCCGAGGCTTAGGCTAGGGCACCGCAAGGCTTAGGAAAAGGCTAGGGCTCCCCTAGCCTAAGGCTAGGGCACCGCTAGGCTTAGGCTAGGGCACCCCTAGGCTTAGGCTAGGACACCCCTAGGCTTAAGCTAGGGCTCCCCTATGCTTAGGCTAAGGCTACGGCTCCCCTAGCCTCAGGCTAGTGCACCCCTAGACTCAGGCTATTGCACCCCTAAGCTTAGGCTTGGGCACCCCTAGGCTTAGGCTAGGGCACCCCTAGGCTTAGGCTAAGGCTGGGCTCCCCTAGCCTAAGGCTAGAACACCCCTAGGCTTAGGCTAGGGCACCCCTAGGCTTAGGCTAGGACTCCCCTAGGCTTAGGCTAGGGCACCCTTAGGCTTAGGCTAAGGCTAGGCATCCCCTAGCCTAAGGCTAGGGCACTCCTAGGCTTAGGCTAGCGCACCCGTAGGCTTAGGCTAGGGCACGCCTAGCTTTAGGCTAGGGAACCCCTAGGCTTAGGCTAAGGCTAGGGCTCCCCTAGCCTAAGGCTAGGGCACCCCTAGGCATAGGCTAGGGCACCCCAAGTCTTAGGATAAGGCACCCCTAGGCTTAGGCTAAGGATAGGTCACCCCTAGGCTTAGGCTAAGCCACCACTAGGCTTAGGCTAGGGCACCCCTAGGCTTAGGTTAGGGCACCCCTAGGCTTAGGCTAGGGCATCCCAAGGCTGAGGCTAGGGCACCCTTAAACTGAGGCTAGGGCCCCCCAGGCTTAGGCTAAGGCTTGGGCTCCCCTAGTCTAAGGCTAGGGCACCTCTAGGCTTAGGCTAAGGCACCCTTAGGCTTAGGCTAAGGCTAGGGCTCCCCTAGCCTAAGACTAGGGCACCCCTAAGCTTAGGCTACGGCACCCCTAGGCTTAAGCGAGGGCACCTGTAGGCTTAGGCTAAGGCTAGGGTTCCCATAGCCTAAGGCTAGGGCACCCCTAGGCTTAGGCTAGGGCACCCCTAGGCTTAGGCTAGGGCACCCCTAGGCTTAAGCTAGGGCACCCCTAGGGTTAGGCTAAGGCTAGGGATCTCCTAGCCTAAGGCTAGGGCACTCATAGGCTTAGGCTAGGGCACCCGTAGGCTTAGGCTAGGGCACCCCTAGACTTAGGCTCGGGCACCCCTAGGCTTAGGTTTAGGCTAGGGCACCCCTAGGCTTAGGCTAGGGCACCCCTAGGCTTAGGCTAGGACACCCCTAGGCTTTGGCTAGGGCACCCCTAGGCTTAGGTTTAGGCTAGGGCACCCCTAGGCTTAGGCTAGGGCACTCCTAGGCTAAGGCTAGGGCTCCCCTAGCCTAAGGGTAGAGCATCCCTAGGCTTAGGCTAGGGCACCACTAAGCTTAGGCTAGGCCACACCTAGGCTTACGCTAGGGCACCCCTAGGCTTAGGATAAGGCTGGGCTAACCTAGGCTTAGGCTAGGGCACACCTAGGCTTAGGCTAGGGAAATCCAAGGCTAGACTAACGTTAGGGCTCCCCTAGCCTCAGGCTAGGGCACCCGTAGGCTCAGGATAGGGCACCCCTAGGCTCAGGCTAGGGCAACCCTAGGCTTAGGCTAGGGCACCTCTAGGCTTAGCCTAAGGCTAGGCTCCCCTAGCCTAAGGCTAGAGCACCGCTAGGCTTAGGCTAGGGCACCCCTAGGCTTAGGCTAGGGCACCCCTAGGCTTAGGCTAAGGCTATGGCTCCACTAGCCTAAGGTTAGGGCACCCCTAGGCTTAGGCTAGGGCACACCTAGGCTTAGGCTAGGGCACCCCTAGGCTTAGGCTAAGGCAAGGGCACCCCTAGCCTATGGTAGGGCACCCCTAGGATTAGGCTAGGGCACCCCTAGGCTTAGGCAAAGGCACCCCTAGGCTTAGGCTAGGGAACCCCTAGGCTTAGGCTAGGGCACCCATAGGCTTAAGCTAAGGCTAGGGATACCCTAGCCTAAGGCTAGGGCACCCCTAGGCTCAAGTTAGGGCACCCCTAGGCTTAGGCTAGGGCACCCCTAGACTCAGGCTAGGGCACCCGAAGCTTAGGCTGGGGCAATCCTAGGCTTAGGCTAAGTCTAGGGCTCCCCTATCCTAAGGCTAGGGCACCCCTAGGCTCAGGCTAGGGCTCCCCTAGGCTTAGGCTAGGGCACCCCTGGGCTTAGGCTAAGGCTAGGGCTCCCCTAGCCTAAGGCTAGGGCACCCCTAGCCTAAGGTTAGGGCACCCCTAGGCTTAGGCTAGGGCACCCCTAGGTTTAGGCTAGGGCACCCCTAGGCTTAGGCTAAGGCAAAGGCTCCCCTAGACTATGGCTAGGGCACCCCTAGGCTTAGGCTAGGGCACCCCTAGGCTTAGGCAAAGGCACCCCTATGCTTAGGTTAGGGCACCCCTAGGCTTAGGCTAGGGTACCTGTGGCTTAGGCTAGGGCACCCCTAGGCTTAGGCTAGGGCACCCCTAGGCTTAAGCTAGGGGACCCATAGGCTTAGGCTAAGGCTAGGGCTCCCCTAGCCTAAGGCTAGGGCACCCCTAGGCTTAGGTTAGGGCACCCCTAGGCTTTGGCTAGGGCACCCCTAGGCTTAGGATAGGAAACTTCTAAGCTTAGGCTAGGGCACCCCTAGGCTTAGGCTAGGGCACCCCTAGGCTTAGGCTAGGGCACCCCTAGGCTTAGGCTAGGGCACCCCAAGGCTGAGGCTAGGGCACCCCTATGCTTACGCTAGGGCACCCCTAAACTTTGGCTAGGGCACCCCTAGGCTTAGGATAGGGAACTTCTAAGCTTAGGCTAGGTCACCCCTAGGTTTTGGCTAGGGCACCCCTAGGCTTATGCTAGAGCACCCCTAGGCTTAAACTAGGGCACCCCTAGGCTTAGGCTAAGGCTAGGGATCCCCTAGCCTAAGGCTAGGGCACTCCTAGGCTTAGGCTAGCGCACCCGTAGGCTTAGGCTAGGGCATCCCTAGATTTAGGCTAGGGCACCCCTAGGCTTAGGCTAGGGCACCCCAAGTCTTAGGATAAGGCACCCCTAGGCTTAGGCTAAGGCTAGGTAACCCCTAGGCTTAGGCTAAGGCACCACTAGGCTTAGGCTGGGGCACCCCTAGGCTTAGGTTAGGGCACCCCTAGGCTTAGGCTAGGGCACCCCAAGGCTGAGGCTAGGGCACCCTTAAGCTGAGGCTAAGGCCCCCTAGGCTTAGGCTAAGGCTTGGGCTCCCCTAGCCTAAGGCTAGTGCACCTCTAGGCTTAGGCTAAGGCACCCTTAGGCTTAGGCTAAGGCTAGGGCTCCCCTAGCCTAAGACTAGGGCACCCCTAAGCTTAGGCTACGGCACCCCTAGGCTTAAGCTAGGGCACCTGTAGGCTTAGGGTAAGGCTAGGGCTCCCATAGCCTAAGGCTAGGGCACCCCTAGGCTTAGGCTTGGGCACCCCTAGGCTTAGGCTAGGGCACCCCTAGGCTTAAGCTAGGGCACCCCTAGGCTTAGGCTAAGGCTCGGGATCTCCTAGCCTAAGGCTAGGGCACTCCTAGGCTTAGGCTAGGGCACCCGTAGGCGTAGGCTAGGGCACCCCTAGACTTAGGCTAGGGCACCCCTAGGCTAAGGTTTAGGCTAGGGCACCCCTAGGCTTAGGCTAGGGCACCCCTAAGCTTAGGCTAGGGCACCCCTAGGCTTTGGCTAGGACACCCCTAGGCTTAGGCTAAGATTAGGGCACTCCTAGCCTAAGGCTAGGGCACCCCTAGGCTTAGGCTAGGACACCCCTAGGCTTAGGCTAGGGAACCCCTAGGCTTAGGCTAGGGCACCCCTAGGCTTAGGCTAGGGCACCCCTAGGCTTTGGCTAAGTCTAGGGCTCCCCTAGCCTAAGGCTAGGGCACCCATTGGCTTGGGCTAGGGCACCCCTTTGCTTAGGCTAGGGCACCTCTAGGATTAGGCTAGGGCACCCCTAGGCTTAGGCTAGGGCACCCCTAGACTTAGGCTAAGGCAACGGCTCCCCTAGCCTCAGCCTAGGGCACCCCTAGACTCAGGCTAGGGCACCCCTAAGCTTAGGCTAGGGCAATCCTATGCTTAGGCTAAGGTAGGGCTCCCCTAGGCTCAGGATAGGGCACCCTAGGCTTAGACTAGCGCACCCCTAGGCTAAGGCTAAGGCTAGGGCTCCCCTAGCCTAAAGCTACGGCACCCCTCGGCTCAGGCTAGGGCACCCTTAGGCTTAGGCTAAGGCTGGGCTAACTTAGGATTAGGCTAGGGCACCCCTAGGCTTAGGCTAGGGAACTCCTAGATTAAGGCTAGGGCACCCCTAGGCTTAAGCTTGGGCACCCCTAGGCTTAGGCTAGGGCAACCCTACACTTAGGCTAAGGCAACGGCTCCCCTAGCCTCAGGCAAGGGCACCCCTAGACTCAGGCTAGGGCACCCGTTATCTTACGCTAGGGCAATCCTAGGCTTAGGCTAAGTCTAGGGCTCCCCTATCCTCAGGTTAGGGCACCCCTAGGCTCAGGCTAGGGCTACCCTAGCCTAAGGCTAGGGCACCCCTAGGCTTAGGCTAGGGCACCCCTAAGCTTAGGCTAGGGCTCGCCTAGGCTTAGGCTAAGACTGTGGCTCCTCTTGCCTCAGGCTAGTTCACCCCTAGACACAGGTTATGGCACCCCTAGGCTTAGGCTAGGGCAATCCTAGGCTAGAGTAACATTAGGGCTCTCCTAGACTCAGGCTAGGGCACCCGTAGGCTCAGGCTATGGCACCCCTGGGCCCAGGCTAGGGCACCCCTAGGCTTAGGCTAGGGCACCCCTAGGCTTAGGCTAAGGCTTGGGCTCCCCTAGCCTCAAGCTAGGGCACCCCAAGGCTTAGGCTAGGGCACCCCTAGGCTTAGGCTAGGGCACCCGTAGGCTTAGGCTAAGGCTAGGGCTCCCCTAGCCTAAGGCTAGGGCACCCCTAGGCTTAGGCTAGGGCACCCCAAGTCTTAGGATAAGGCACCCCTAGGCTTAGGGTAAGGCTAGGTCACCCCTAGGCTTAGGCTAAGGCAGCACTAGGCTTAGGCTAGGGCACCCCTAGGCTTAGGCTAGGGCACCCCTAGGCTTAGGCTAGGGCACCCCTAGGCTTAGGCTAGGGCACCCCTAGGCTTTGGCTAAGTCTAGGGCTCCCCTAGCCTAAGGCTAGGGCACCCATTGGCTTGGGCTAGGGCACCCCTTTGCTTAGGATAGGGCACCTCTAGGATTAGGCTAGGGCACCCCTAGGCTTAGGCTAGGGCACCCCTAGACTTAGGCTAAGGCAACGGCTCCCCTAGCCTCAGGCTAGGGCACCCCTAGACTCAGGCTAGGGCACCCCTAAGCTTAGGCTAGGGCAATCCTATGCTTAGGCTAAGGTAGGGCTCCCCTAGGCTCAGGATAGGGCACCCTAGGCTTAGACTAGCGCACCCCTAGGCTAAGGCTAAGGCTAGGGCTCCCCTAGCCTAAAGCTACGGCACCCCTCGGCTCAGGCTAGGGCACCCCGAGGCTTAGGCTAGGGCACCGCTAGGCTTAGGAAAAGGCTAGGGCTCCCCTAGCCTAAGGCTAGGGCACCGCTAGGCTTAGGCTAGGGCACCCCTAGGCTTAGGCTAGGACACCCCTAGGCTTAAGCTAGGGCTCCCCTATGCTTAGGCTAAGGCTACGGCTCCCCTAGCCTCAGGCTAGTGCACCCCTAGACTCAGGCTATTGCACCCCTAAGCTTAGGCTTGGGCACCCCTAGGCTTAGGCTAGGGCACCCCTAGGCTTAGGCTAAAGCTGGGCTCCCCTAGCCTAAGGCTAGAACACCCCTAGGCTTAGGCTAGGGCACCCCTAGGCTTAGGCTAGGACTCCCCTAGGCTTAGGCTAGGGCACCCTTAGGCTTAGGCTAAGGCTGGGCTAACTTAGGCTTAGGCTAGGGCACCCCTAGGCTTAGGCTAGGGAACTCCTAGATTAAGGCTAGGGCACCCCTAGGCTTAAGCTTGGGCACCCCTAGGCTTAGGCTAGGGCAACCCTACACTTAGGCTAAGGCATCGGCTCCCCTAGCCTCAGGCAAGGGCACCCCTAGACTCAGGCTAGGGCACCCGTTATCTTACGCTAGGGCAATCCTAGGCTTAGGCTAAGTCTAGGACTCCCCTATCCTCAGGTTAGGGCACCGCTAGGCTCAGGCTAGGGCTACCCTAGCCTAAGGCTAGGGCACCCCTAGGCTTAGGCTAGGGCACCCCTAAGCTTAGGCTAGGGCTCGCCTAGGCTTAGGCTAAGACTGTGGCTCCTCTTGCCTCAGGCTAGTTCACCCCTAGACACAGGTTATGGCACCCCTAGGCTTAGGCTAGGGCAATCCTAGGCTAGAGTAACATTAGGGCTCTCCTAGACTCAGGCTAGGGCACCCGTAGGCTCAGGCTATGGCACCCCTAGGCCCAGGCTAGGGCACCCCTAGGCTTAGGCTAGGGCACCCCTAGGCTTAGGCTAAGGCTTGGGCTCCCCTAGCCTCAAGCTAGGGCACCCCAAGGCTTAGGCTAGGGCACCCCTAGGCTTAGGCTAGGGCACCCCTAGGCTTAGGCTAAGGCTAGGGCTCCCCTAGCCTAAGGCTAGGGCAACCCTAGGCTTAGGCTAGGGCACCCCAAGTCTTAGGATAAGGCACCCCTAGGCTTAGGGTAAGGCTAGGTCACCCCTAGGCTTAGGCTAAGGCACCACTAGGCTTAGGCTAGGGCACCCCAAGGCTGAGGCTAGGGCACCCTTAAGCTTAGGCTAAGGCTAGGGCTTCCCCAGCCTAAGACTAGGGCACCCCTAAGCTTAGGCTAAGGCACCCCTAGGCTTAAGCTAGGGTACCTGTAGGCTTAGGCTAAGGCTAGGGCTCCCATAGCCTAAGGCTAGGGCACCCCTAGGCTTAGGCTAGGGCACCCCTAAGCTTAGGCTAGGTCACCCCTAGGCTTAAGCTAGGGCACCCCTAGGCTTAGGCTAAGGCTAGGGATCTCCTAGCCTAAGGCTAGGGCACTCCTAGGCTTAGGCTAGGGCACCCGCAGGCTTAGGCTAGGGCCCCCCTAGGCTTAGGTTTAGGCTAGGGCACCCCTAGGCTTAGGCTAGGGCACCCCTAGGCTTTGGCTAGGGCACGCCTAGGCTTAGGCTAAGGCTAGGGCTCTCCTAGCCTAAGGCTAGGGCACCCCTAGTCTTAGGCTAGGGCACCACTAGGCTTTGGCTAGGGAACCCCTAGGCTTAGGCAAGGGCACCCCTAGGCTTAGGCTAGGTCAGCCCTAAGCTTAGGCTAAGTCTAGGGCTCCCCTAGCCTAAGGCTAGGGCACCCATAGGCTTGGGCTAGGGAACCCCTATGCTTAGGCTAGGGCACCTCTAGGCTTAGGCTAGGACACCCCTAGGCTTAGGCTAGGACACCCCTAGCCTCAGGCTAGGGCACCCCTAGACTCAGGCTAGGGCACCCCTAAGCTTAGGCTGGGGCAATCCTATGCTAAGGCTAAGGTAGGGCTCCCCTAGGCTCAGGATAGGGCACCCTAGGCTTAGACTAGGGCACCCCTAGGCTTAGGCTAAGGCTAGGGATCCCCTAGCCTAAAGCTACGGCACCCCTCGGCTCAGGCTAGGGCACCCCGAGGCTTAGGAAAAGGCTAGGGCTCCCCTAGCCTAAGTCTAGGGCACCGCTAGGCTTAGGCAAGGGCACCCCTAGGCTTAGGCTAGGACACCACTAGGCTTAAGCTAGGGCTCCCCTATGCTTAGGCTAAGGCTACGGCTCCCCTAGCCTCAGGCTAGTGCACCCCTAGACTCAGGCTATTGCACCCCTAAGCTTAGGCTAGGGCACCCCTAGGCTTAGGCTAGGGCACCCCTAGGCTTAGGCTAAGGCTGGGCTCCCATAGCCTAAGGCTAGAGCACCCCTAGGCTTAGGCTAGGGCACCACTAGGCTTAGGCTAAGACTCCCCTAGGCTTAGGCTAGGGCACCCCTAGGCTTAGGCTAAGGCTGGGCTAACTTAGGCTTAGGCTAGGGCACCCCTAGGCTAAGGCTAGGGAACTCCTAGACTAAGGCTAGGGCACCCCTAGGCTTAAGCTTGGGCACCCCTAGGCTTAGGCTAGGGCACCCCTACACTTAGGCTAAGGCTAGGGATCTCCTAGCCTAAGGCTAGGGCACTCCTAGGCTTAGGCTAGGGCACCCGTAGGCTAAGGCTAAGGCTAGGGCTCCCCTAGCCTAAAGCTACGGCACCCCTCGGCTCAGGCTAGGGCACCCTTAGGCTTAGGCTAAGGCTGGGCTAACTTAGGATTAGGCTAGGGCACCCCTAGGCTTAGGCTAGGGAACTCCTAGATTAAGGCTAGGGCACCCCTAGGCTTAAGCTTGGGCACCCCTAGGCTTAGGCTAGGGCAACCCTACACTTAGGCTAAGGCAACGGCTCCCCTAGCCTCAGGCAAGGGCACCCCTAGACTCAGGCTAGGGCACCCGTTATCTTACGCTAGGGCAATCCTAGGCTTAGGCTAAGTCTAGGGCTCCCCTATCCTCAGGTTAGGGCACCCCTAGGCTCAGGCTAGGGCTACCCTAGCCTAAGGCTAGGGCACCCCTAGGCTTAGGCTAGGGCACCCCTAAGCTTAGGCTAGGGCTCGCCTAGGCTTAGGCTAAGACTGTGGCTCCTCTTGCCTCAGGCTAGTTCACCCCTAGACACAGGTTATGGCACCCCTAGGCTTAGGCTAGGGCAATCCTAGGCTAGAGTAACATTAGGGCTCTCCTAGACTCAGGCTAGGGCACCCGTAGGCTCAGGCTATGGCACCCCTAGGCCCAGGCTAGGGCACCCCTAGGCTTAGGCTAGGGCACCCCTAGGCTTAGGCTAAGGCTTGGGCTCCCCTAGCCTCAAGCTAGGGCACCCCAAGGCTTAGGCTAGGGCACCCCTAGGCTTAGGCTAGGGCACCCCTAGGCTTAGGCTAAGGCTAGGGCTCCCCTAGCCTAAGGCTAGGGCACCCCTAGGCTTAGGCTAGGGCACCCCAAGTCTTAGGATAAGGCACCCCTAGGCTTAGGGTAAGGCTAGGTCACCCCTAGGCTTAGGCTAAGGCAGCACTAGGCTTAGGCTAGGGCACCCCTAGGCTTAGGCTAGGGCACCCCTAGGCTTAGGCTAGGGCACCCCTAGGCTTAGGCTAGGGCACCCCTAGGCTTTGGCTAAGTCTAGGGCTCCCCTAGCCTAAGGCTAGGGCACCCATTGGCTTGGGCTAGGGCACCCCTTTGCTTAGGATAGGGCACCTCTAGGATTAGGCTAGGGCACCCCTAGGCTTAGGCTAGGGCACCCCTAGACTTAGGCTAAGGCAACGGCTCCCCTAGCCTCAGGCTAGGGCACCCCTAGACTCAGGCTAGGGCACCCCTAAGCTTAGGCTAGGGCAATCCTATGCTTAGGCTAAGGTAGGGCTCCCCTAGGCTCAGGATAGGGCACCCTAGGCTTAGACTAGCGCACCCCTAGGCTAAGGCTAAGGCTAGGGCTCCCCTAGCCTAAAGCTACGGCACCCCTCGGCTCAGGCTAGGGCACCCCGAGGCTTAGGCTAGGGCACCGCTAGGCTTAGGAAAAGGCTAGGGCTCCCCTAGCCTAAGGCTAGGGCACCGCTAGGCTTAGGCTAGGGCACCCCTAGGCTTAGGCTAGGACACCCCTAGGCTTAAGCTAGGGCTCCCCTATGCTTAGGCTAAGGCTACGGCTCCCCTAGCCTCAGGCTAGTGCACCCCTAGACTCAGGCTATTGCACCCCTAAGCTTAGGCTTGGGCACCCCTAGGCTTAGGCTAGGGCACCCCTAGGCTTAGGCTAAAGCTGGGCTCCCCTAGCCTAAGGCTAGAACACCCCTAGGCTTAGGCTAGGGCACCCCTAGGCTTAGGCTAGGACTCCCCTAGGCTTAGGCTAGGGCACCCTTAGGCTTAGGCTAAGGCTGGGCTAACTTAGGCTTAGGCTAGGGCACCCCTAGGCTTAGGCTAGGGAACTCCTAGATTAAGGCTAGGGCACCCCTAGGCTTAAGCTTGGGCACCCCTAGGCTTAGGCTAGGGCAACCCTACACTTAGGCTAAGGCATCGGCTCCCCTAGCCTCAGGCAAGGGCACCCCTAGACTCAGGCTAGGGCACCCGTTATCTTACGCTAGGGCAATCCTAGGCTTAGGCTAAGTCTAGGGCTCCCCTATCCTCAGGTTAGGGCACCGCTAGGCTCAGGCTAGGGCTACCCTAGCCTAAGGCTAGGGCACCCCTAGGCTTAGGCTAGGGCACCCCTAAGCTTAGGCTAGGGCTCGCCTAGGCTTAGGCTAAGACTGTGGCTCCTCTTGCCTCAGGCTAGTTCACCCCTAGACACAGGTTATGGCACCCCTAGGCTTAGGCTAGGGCAATCCTAGGCTAGAGTAACATTAGGGCTCTCCTAGACTCAGGCTAGGGCACCCGTAGGCTCAGGCTATGGCACCCCTAGGCCCAGGCTAGGGCACCCCTAGGCTTAGGCTAGGGCACCCCTAGGCTTAGGCTAAGGCTTGGGCTCCCCTAGCCTCAAGCTAGGGCACCCCAAGGCTTAGGCTAGGGCACCCCTAGGCTTAGGCTAGGGCACCCCTAGGCTTAGGCTAAGGCTAGGGCTCCCCTAGCCTAAGGCTAGGGCACCCCTAGGCTTAGGCTAGGGCACCCCAAGTCTTAGGATAAGGCACCCCTAGGCTTAGGGTAAGGCTAGGTCACCCCTAGGCTTAGGCTAAGGCACCACTAGGCTTAGGCTAGGGCACCCCAAGGCTGAGGCTAGGGCACCCTTAAGCTTAGGCTAAGGCTAGGGCTTCCCCAGCCTAAGACTAGGGCACCCCTAAGCTTAGGCTAAGGCACCCCTAGGCTTAAGCTAGGGTACCTGTAGGCTTAGGCTAAGGCTAGGGCTCCCATAGCCTAAGGCTAGGGCACCCCTAGGCTTAGGCTAGGGCACCCCTAAGCTTAGGCTAGGGCACCCCTAGGCTTAAGCTAGGGCACCCCTAGGCTTAGGCTAAGGCTAGGGATCTCCTAGCCTAAGGCTAGGGCACTCCTAGGCTTAGGCTAGGGCACCCGCAGGCTTAGGCTAGGGCCCCCCTAGGCTTAGGTTTAGGCTAGGGCACCCCTAGGCTTAGGCTAGGGCACCCCTAGGCTTTGGCTAGGGCACGCCTAGGCTTAGGCTAAGGCTAGGGCTCTCCTAGCCTAAGGCTAGGGCACCCCTAGTCTTAGGCTAGGGCACCACTAGGCTTTGGCTAGGGAACCCCTAGGCTTAGGCAAGGGCACCCCTAGGCTTAGGCTAGGTCAGCCCTAAGCTTAGGCTAAGTCTAGGGCTCCCCTAGCCTAAGGCTAGGGCACCCATAGGCTTGGGCTAGGGAACCCCTATGCTTAGGCTAGGGCACCTCTAGGCTTAGGCTAGGACACCCCTAGGCTTAGGCTAGGACACCCCTAGCCTCAGGCTAGGGCACCCCTAGACTCAGGCTAGGGCACCCCTAAGCTTAGGCTAGGGCAATCCTATGCTAAGGCTAAGGTAGGGCTCCCCTAGGCTCAGGATAGGGCACCCTAGGCTTAGACTAGGGCACCCCTAGGCTTAGGCTAAGGCTAGGGATCCCCTAGCCTAAAGCTACGGCACCCCTCGGCTCAGGCTAGGGCACCCCGAGGCTTAGGAAAAGGCTAGGGCTCCCCTAGCCTAAGTCTAGGGCACCGCTAGGCTTAGGCAAGGGCACCCCTAGGCTTAGGCTAGGACACCACTAGGCTTAAGCTAGGGCTCCCCTATGCTTAGGCTAAGGCTACGGCTCCCCTAGCCTCAGGCTAGTGCACCCCTAGACTCAGGCTATTGCACCCCTAAGCTTAGGCTAGGGCACCCCTAGGCTTAGGCTAGGGCACCCCTAGGCTTAGGCTAAGGCTGGGCTCCCATAGCCTAAGGCTAGAGCACCCCTAGGCTTAGGCTAGGGCACCACTAGGCTTAGGCTAAGACTCCCCTAGGCTTAGGCTAGGGCACCCCTAGGCTTAGGCTAAGGCTGGGCTAACTTAGGCTTAGGCTAGGGCACCCCTAGGCTAAGGCTAGGGAACTCCTAGACTAAGGCTAGGGCACCCCTAGGCTTAAGCTTGGGCACCCCTAGGCTTAGGCTAGGGCACCCCTACACTTAGGCTAAGGCTAGGGATCTCCTAGCCTAAGGCTAGGGCACTCCTAGGCTTAGGCTAGGGCACCCGTAGGCTTAGGCTAGGGCACCCCTAGGCTTAGGCTAGGGAACTCCTAGACTAAGGCCAGGGCACCCCTAGGCTTAAGCTTGGGCACCCCTAGGCTTAGGCTAGGGCACACCTAGGCTTAGCCTACGGCACCCCTAGGCTTAGGCTAAGGCAAAGGCTCCCCTAGCCTATGGCTAGGACACCCCTAGGATTAGGCTAGGGCACCCCTAGGCTTAGGCAAAGGCACCCCTAAACTTAGGTTAGGGAACCCCTTGGCTTAGGCAAGGGCACCCCTAGGCTTAGGCAAGGGCACCCCTAGGCTTAAGCTAGGGCACCCTAGGCTTAAGCTAAGGCTAGGGATCCCCTAGCCTAAGGCTAGGGCACCCCTAGGCTCAAGCTAGGGCACCCCTAGGTGCAGGCAAGGCCACCCCTATGCTTAGACTAAGGCAAGGGCTCCTCTAGCCTTAGGCTAGGGCTCCCCTAGTGTTAGGCTAGGGCTCAACTAGCCTTAGGCTAGTGCTCCCCTATCCTAGGCTAGGGCACCCCTAGGCTTAGGCTAAGGCTAGGGCTCCCCTAGCCTTAGGCTTGGGCTCTCCCAGCCTTAGGCTAGGGCACCCCTAGGCTTAGGCTAGGGCTCCCCTAGCCTTTGGCTAGGGCTCCCCTAGCATTAGGCTATGGCACCCTAGGCTTAGGCTAGGGCTCCCCTAGCATTAGGCTATGGCACCCTAGGCTTAGGCTAAGGCTAGGGCTCCTCTAGCCTGAGGCAGGGCTCCCCTAGCCTTAGGTTAGGGCACCTTGAGGCTTAGGTTATGGCTAGGGCTCCCCTAGCCTTAAGCTATGGCACCCCTAGGCTTAGGCTATGGCTAGGGCTCCTCTAGCCTAAGGCTAGGGCACCCCTAGCCTTAGGCTATGGTACCCCTAGGCTTAGGCTAAGGCTAGGGCTCCCCTAGCCTTAGGCTAGGGCACACCTAGGCTTAGGCTAAGGCTAGGGCTCCTCTAGCCTTAGGCAGCGCTCCCCTAGCCTTAGTCTAGGGCTCCCCTAGCCTTAGGCTACGGCTCTCCTAGCCTTAGGTTAGGGCTCCCATAGCCTTAGGCTATGGCACCCCTAGGGTTAGGCTAAGGCTAGGGCTCCTCTAGCCTTAGGCAGGCCTCCCCTAGCCTTAGTCTAGGGCTCCCCTAACCTTAGGCTACGGCTCCCCTAGCCTTAGGCTAGGGTTCCCCTTGCCTGGACTAGGGTACCCCTAGGCTTAGGCTAAGGCTAGGGCTCCCCTAGTCAAACGCAGGGCTCCCCTAGCCTTAGGTTAGGGCACCTTTATGCTTAGGGTATGGCTAGGGCTCCCCTAGCCTAAGGCGACGGCTCCCCTAGCCTTAGTCTCGGGCACCCCTAGCCTTAGTCTAGGGCTCCCCTAGCCTTATGCTAGGGCTCCCCTAGCCTTAGGCTAGTGTCCCCCAAGTCTTAGGCTTGGGCTCCCCTAGCCTTAGGCTAGGGCACCCCTAGGCTTAGGCTAAGGCTAGTGCTCCCCTAGCCTTAGGTTAGGGCACCCCTTAGCTTAGGCTAAGGCTAGGGCTCCCCTTGCCTTACGCTAGGCCTCCCGTAGCCTTAGACTACGGCTCCCCTAGCCTTTGGCGAGGGCACCCCTAGGCTTAGGCTAGGACACCCCTAGGCTTAGGCTAGGGCACCCCTAGGCTTAGGCTAAGGCTAGGGCACCTCTAGCCTTAGGTTAAGGCACCTCTAGGCTTACTTTAATGCTAGGGCTGCCCTAGCCTTTGGCGAGGGCACCGCTAGGCTTAGGCTAGGGCACCCCTATGCTTAGGCTAAGGCAAGGGCTCCCCTAGCCTTAGGCTAGGCCTCCCCTAGCCTCGGCTAGGGCACCCCTAGCCTTAGGCTAAGGCTAGGGCTCCCCTAGCCTTAGGCTAGGGCTCCGCTAGCCTAAGGCTAGGGCTCCCCTAGTCTTAGGCTAGGGCTCAACTAGCCTTAGGCTAGTGCTCCCGTAGCCTTAGGCTAGGGCACCCATAGGCTTAGGCTAAAGCTAGGGCTCCCCTAGCCTTAGGTTTCGGCTCTCCTAGCCTTAGGCTAGGGCACCCCTAGGCATAGGCTAGGGCACCCCTAGGCTTAGGCTAGGGCTCCCCTAGCCTTAGGCAAGGGCTCCCCTAGCCTTAGTGTAGGGCTCCCCTAGCCTTAGGCTACGGCTCCCCTAGCCTTAGTCTACGGCTTCCCTAGCCTTAGGCTAGAGCTCCCCTAGCCTTAGTCATGGGCTCCCCTAGCCTTAGGCTACGGCTTCCCTAGCCTTAGGGTAGGGCTCCCCTAGCTTTAGGCTAGGGCACCCCTAGCCTTAGGCTAAGACTGGGGATCCTCTAGCCTGAGGCAGGGCTCCCCTAGCCTTAGGTTAGGACATCTTTAGGCTTAGGTTATGGCTAGGGCTTCCCTAGCCTAAGGCTAGGGCTCCCCTAGGCTTAGGCTAGGGCACCCCTAGGCTTAGGCCAAGACTAGGGCTCCTCTAGCCTTAGGCTAGTGCTCCCCTAGCCTGGACTAGGGCACCCCTAGGCTTAGGCTAAGGCTAGGGCTCCCCTAGCCTTAGGCAGGGCTCCCCTAGCGTTAGGTTAGGGCACCTTTAGGCTTAGGCTATGGCTAGGGCTCCCCTAGCCTAAGGCTATGGCTCCCCTAGCCTTAGATTAGGGCACCCCTAGGCTTAGGCTAGGGCTCCACTAGCCTTAGGCTAGGGCTCCCCTATCCTAAGGTTAGGGCTCCCCTAGCCTTAGGCTAGGGCACCCCTAGGCTTAGGCTAAGGCTTGGGCTCCCCTAGCCTTAGGCTAGTGCTCCCCTAGTCTTAGGCTAGGGCACCCCTAACCTTAGGCAAGGGCACCACTAGCCTTAGGCTAGGGCACCCATAGGCTTAGGCTAAGACTAGGGCTCCCCTAGCCTTAGCTTCGGCTCCCTAGCATTAGGCTAGGGTACCCCTAGCCTTAGGCTAGGGCTCCCCTAGCCTTAGGCTAGGGCACCCCTAGCCTTAGGCTAGTACTCTCCAAGACTTATGCTAGGGCACCCCTAGGCCTAGGCTAGGGCACCCCTAGGGTAAGGCTAGGGCTCCCCTAGCCTTAGGTTAGGGCACCCCAAGTCTTAAGCTTGGGCTCCCCTAGCCTTAGGCTAGGGCACTCCTTAGCTTAGGCTAAGGCTAGTGCTCACCTAGCTTTAGGCTAGGGTACCCCGTAGCTTAGGCTAGGGCTCTCCTAGCCTTAGGCTCAGGCATCCCTAGCCTTAGGCTAGGGTTCCCATGGCCTTGTGCTAGGGCACCCAAAGGCTTAGGCTAAGGCTGGGCTCCCGTAGCCTTAGGCTAGGGCTCTCCTAGCCTTAGGATAGGGCACCCCAAGGCTTAGGCTAAGGCACCCCTAGGCTTAGGCTTGGGCTCCCATAGCCTCAGGCTTGGGCTCCCCTAGCCTTAGGCTAGGGCACCCCTAGGCTTAGGCTAAGGCTAGGGCTCCCCTAGCCTTAGGGTAGGGCACCCCTCGGCTTAGGCTAGGGCTCCCCTAGCCTTAGGCTAGGGCACCCCTAGGCATGGGCTAGGGAACCCTTAGGCTTAGGCTAAGGCTAGGGCTCCTCTAGCCTTAGACTAGGGCTCCCCTAGCCTGGGCTTGGACACCCCTAGGCTTAGGCTAAGGCTAGGGCTCCCCTAG
Organism: Tenrec ecaudatus; assembly: GCF_050624435.1. Taxonomy (NCBI): domain Eukaryota; kingdom Metazoa; phylum Chordata; class Mammalia; order Afrosoricida; family Tenrecidae; genus Tenrec; species Tenrec ecaudatus. Next base: position 31,944 of record NW_027458973.1, read on the forward strand.
CCTTAGGCTACGGATCCCCTAGACTTAGGCTAGGGCACCCCTAGGCTTAGGCTAAAACAAGGGCTCCCCTAGCCTTAGGCTAGGACTCCCCTAGCCTTAGGTTAGGGCACCCTAGCCTTAGGTTAGGGCACCCTAGGCTTAGGCTAAGGCTAGGGCTCCTCTAGCCTTAGGCAGGGCTCCCCTAGCCTTTAGTTAGGGCACCTTTAGGCTTAGGCTATGGCTAAGGCTCCCCTAGCCTTAGGTTAGGGCACCCCTTAGCTTAGGCTAAGGCTAGGGCTCCCCTTGCCTTACGCTAGGGCTTCCGTAGCCTTAGACTAGGGCTCCCCTAGCCTTAGGCTAGGGCACACCTAGCCTTAGGCTAAGGCTAGGGCTCCCCTAGACTTTGGCGAGGGCACCACTAGGCTTAGGCTAGGGCACCCCTAGGCTTAGGCTAAGACTAGGGCACCTCTACCCTTAGGCTAGGGCACCCCTAGGCTAAGGCTAGGGCTCCTCTAGCCTTTGGCGAGGGCACCCCTAGGCTTAGGCTAGGGAACCCCTATGCTTATGCTAAGGCAAGGGCTCCTCTAACCTTAGGCTAGGCCTCCCCTAGCCTCGGCTAGGGCACCCCTAGGCTTAGGCTAAGGCTAGGGCTCCCCTAGTCTTAGGCTAGGGCTCAACTAGCCTTAGGCTAGTGCTCCCGTAGCCTTAGGCTAGGGCACCCATAGGCTTAGGCTAAGGCTAGGGCTCCCCTAGCCTAAGCTTGGGCTCTCCTAGCCTTAGGCTACGGCTCCCCTAACCTTAGGCAAGGGCACCCCTAGACTTAGGCTAGGGCACCCATAGGCTTAGGCTAAGACTCGGGCTCACCTAGCCTTAGGCCAGGGCACCCCTAGTCTTAGGCTTGGGCTCCCCTAGCCTTAGGCTAGGACACCCCTAGGCTTAGGTTAACGCTAGTGCTCCCCTATCCTTAGCTTCGGTTCCCTAGCATTAGGCTAGGGCACGCCTAGGCTTAGGCTAGGGCTCCTCTAGCCTTAGCCTCGGGCTCCCCTAGCCTTAGGCTCGAGCTCCCCTAGCCTTAGGCTCGGGCTCCCCTAGCCTTAGGCTAGGGCACCCCTAGGCTTAGGCTAGGGCACCCCTAGGGTAAGGCTAGGGCTCCCCTAGCCTTAGGTTAGGGCACCCCAAGTCTTAGGCTTGGTCTCCCCTAGCCTTAGGCTAGGGCACCCCTAGGCTTAGGCTAAGGCTAGGGCTCCCCTAGCCTTAGGTTAGGGCACCCCAAGTCTTAGGCTTGGGCTCCCCTAGCCTTAGGCTAGGGCACCCCTAGGCTTAGGCTAAGGCTAGGGCTCCCCTAGCCTTAGGTTAGGGCACCCCAAGTCTTAGGCTTGGGCTCCCCTAGCCTTAGGCTAGGGCACCTCTAGGCTTAGGCTAAGGCTAGTGCTCCCCTAGCCTTAGGCAAGGGCACCCCTTAGCTTAGGTTAAGGCTAGTGCTCCCCTAGCCTTAGACTAGTACTCCCCTAGACTTAGGCTAGGGCACACCTAGCCTTAGGCTAAGGCTAGGGCTCCCCTAGCCTTAGGCTAGGGCTCTCCTAGCCTTAGGCTCGGGCATCCCTAGCCTTAGGCTAGGGTTCCCCTAGCCTTATGCTAGGGCACCCATAGGCTTAGGCTAAGGCTGGGCTCCCCTAGCCTTAGGGTAGGGCTCTCCTAGCCTTAGGTTAGGGCACCCCAAGGCTTAGGCTAAGGCACCCCTAGGCTTAGGCTTGGGCTCCCCTAGCCTCAGGCTATGGCCTCCCTAGCCTTAGGCTAGGGCACCCCTAGGCTTAGGCTAAGGCTAGGGCTCCCCTAGCCTTAGAGGAGGGCACCCCTAGCCTTAGGCTAGGGCTCCCCTAGCCTTAGCTTGGGGTCCCTAGCATTAGGTTAGGGCACCCCTATGCTTAGTCTAGGGCTACCCTAGCCTTAGGCTAGAGCTCCCCTAGCCTTAGGTTAGGGCACCGCTAGGCTTAGGCTAGGGCTCCCCTAGCCTTAGGCTAGGGCACCCCTAGGCATAGGCTAGGGAACTCCTAGGCTTAGGCTAAGGCTAGAGCTCCTCTAGCCTTAGGCTAGGGCTCCCCTAGCCTGGGCTAGGGCACCCCTAGGCTTAGGCTAAGGCTAGGGCTCCCCTAGCCTTAGGCTAGGGCACCCCTAGGCCTAGGCTGAGGCTAGGGCTCCCCTAGCCTTAGGCTAGGGATCCCGTAGACTTAGGCTAGGGCACCCCTAGGCTTAGGCTAAGACAAGGGCTCCCCTAGCCTTAGGCTAGGGCTCCCCTATCGTTAGGCTAGGGCTCCACTAGCCTTAGGCTAGGGCACCACTAGGCTTAGGCTAAGGCTAGGGCTCCCCTGGCCTTAGCTTCGGGCACCCCTAGGCTGAGGCTAAGGCTAGGGCTCCCCTAGTCTTAGGCTAGGGCTCCCCTACGCTTAGGCTAAGGCACCCCTAGGCTTAGGCTAAGGCTAAGGGTCCCCTAGCCTTAGGCTAAGGCTCCCCTAGCTTTAGGCTAAGGCTCCCCTGGCCTTAGGCTAAGGTACCCCTAGGCGTAGGCTAGGCTCCCCTAGCTTAAGGCTAGGGCACCCATAGGCTTAGGCTAGGGCTCCCCTAGCCTTAGGCTAGGGCATCCCTAGGCTCAGACTAGGGCTCCCCTAGCCTTAGGCTAGTGCTCCCCTATCTTAAGGCTAGGGCTCCCCTAGGCTTAGGATAAGACAAGGGCTCCCGTAGCCTTAGGCTAGGGCTCCCTTAGCCTAAGGCTCGGGCTCCCCTAGCCTTAGGCTAGTGCACCACTAGGCTTAAGCTAAGGCTAGAGCTCCCCTAGCCTTAGGCTAGTGCTCCCCTATCTTAAGGCTAGGGCTCCCCTAGGCTTAGGCTAAGACAAGGGCTCCCGTAGCCTTAGGCTAGGGCTCCCTTAGCCTAAGGCTCGGGCTCCCCTAGCCTTAGGCTAGGACACCACTAGGCTTAAGCTAGGGCTCCCCTATGCTTAGGCTAAGGCTACGGCTCCCCTAGCCTCAGGCTAGTGCACCCCTAGACTCAGGCTATTGCACCCCTAAGCTTAGGCTAGTGCACCCCTAGGCTTAGGCTAGGGCACCCCTAGGCTTAGGCTAAGGCTGGGCTCCCATAGCCTAAGGCTAGAGCACCCCTAGGCTTAGGCTAGGGCACCACTAGGCTTAGGCTAAGACTCCCCTAGGCTTAGGCTAGGGCACCCCTAGGCTTAGGCTAAGGCTGGGCTAACTTAGGCTTAGGCTAGGGCACCCCTAGGCTAAGGCTAGGGAACTCCTAGACTAAGGCAAGGGCACCCCTAGGCTTAAGCTTGGGCACCCCTAGGCTTAGGCTAGGGCACCCCTACACTTAGGCTAAGGCTAGGGATCTCCTAGCCTAAGACTAGGGCACTCCTAGGCTTAGGCTAGGGCACCCGTAGGCTTAGGCTAGGGCACCCCTAGGCTTAGGCTAGGGAACTCCTAGACTAAGGCCAGGGCACCCCTAGCCTTAAGCTTGGGCACCCCTAGGCTTAGGCTAGGGCACACCTAGGCTTAGCCTACGGCACCCCTAGGCTTAGGCTAAGGCAAAGGCTCCCCTAGCCTATGGCTAGGACACCCCTAGGATTAGGCTAGGGCACCCCTAGGCTTAGGCAAAGGCACCCCTAAACTTAGGTTAGGGAACCCCTTGGCTTAGGCAAGGGCACCCCTAGGCTTAGGCAAGGGCACCCCTAGGCTTAAGCTAGGGCACCCTAGGCTTAAGCTAAGGCTAGGGATCCCCTAGCCTAAGGCTAGGGCACCCCTAGGCTCAAGCTAGGGCACCCCTAGGTGCAGGCAAGGCCACCCCTATGCTTAGACTAAGGCAAGGGCTCCTCTAGCCTTAGGCTAGGGCTCCCCTAGTGTTAGGCTAGGGCTCAACTAGCCTTAGGCTAGTGCTCCCCTATCCTAGGCTAGGGCACCCCTAGGCTTAGGCTAAGGCTAGGGCTCCCCTAGCCTTAGGCTTGGGCTCTCCTAGCCTTAGGCTAGGGCACCCCTAGGCTTAGGCTAGGGCTCCCCTAGCCTTAGGCTAGGGCTCCCCTAGCCTTTGGCTAGGGCTCCCCTAGCATTAGGCTATGGCACCCTAGGCTTAGGCTAAGGCTAGGGCTCCTCTAGCCTGAGGCAGGGCTCCCCTAGCCTTAGGTTAGGGCACCTTGAGGCTTAGGTTATGGCTAGGGCTCCCCTAGCCTTAAGCTATGGCACCCCTAGGCTTAGGCTATGGCTAGGGCTCCTCTAGCCTTAGGCTAGGGCACACCTAGGCTTAGGCTAAGGCTAGGGCTCCTCTAGCCTTAGGCAGCACTCCCCTAGCCTTAGTCTAGGGCTCCCCTAGCCTTAGGCTACGGCTCTCCTAGCCTTAGGTTAGGGCTCCCATAGCCTTAGGCTATGGCACCCCTAGGGTTAGGTTAAGGCTAGGGCTCCTCTAGCCTTAGGCAGGCCTCCCCTAGCCTTAGTCTAGGGCTCCCCTAACCTTAGGCTACGGCTCCCCTAGCCTTAGGCTAGGGTTCCCCTAGCCTGGACTAGGGTACCCCTAGGCTTAGGCTAAGGCTAGGGCTCCCCTAGTCAAACGCAGGGCTCCCCTAGCCTTAGGTTAGGGCACCTTTATGCTTAGGGTATGGCTAGGGCTCCCCTAGCCTAAGGCGACGGCTCCCCTAGCCTTAGTCTCGGGCACCCCTAGCCTTAGTCTAGGGCTCCCCTAGCCTTATGCTAGGGCTCCCCTAGCCTTAGGCTAGTGTCCCCCAAGTCTTAGGCTTGGGCTCCCCTAGCCTTAGGCTAGGGCACCCCTAGGCTTAGGCTAAGGCTAGTGCTCCCCTAGCCTTAGGTTAGGGCACCCCTTAGCTTAGGCTAAGGCTAGGGCTCCCCTTGCCTTACGCTAGGCCTCCCGTAGCCTTAGACTACGGCTCCCCTAGCCTTTGGCGAGGGCACCCCTAGGCTTAGGCTAGGACACCCCTAGGCTTAGGCTAGGGCACCCCTAGGCTTAGGCTAAGGCTAGGGCACCTCTAGCCTTAGGTTAGGGCACCCCTAGGCTTACTTTAATGCTAGGGCTGCCCTAGCCTTTGGCGAGGGCACCGCTAGGCTTAGGCTAGGGCACCCCTATGCTTAGGCTAAGGCAAGGGCTCCCCTAGCCTTAGGCTAGGCCTCCCCTAGCCTCGGCTAGGGCACCCCTAGCCTTAGGCTAAGGCTAGGGCTCCCCTAGCCTTAGGCTAGGGCTCCGCTAGCCTAAGGCTAGGGCTCCCCTAGTCTTAGGCTAGGGCTCAACTAGCCTTAGGCTAGTGCTCCCGTAGCCTTAGGCTAGGGCACCCATAGGCTTAGGCTAAAGCTAGGGCTCCCCTAGCCTTAGGTTTCGGCTCTCCTAGCCTTAGGCTAGGGCACCCCTAGGCATAGGCTAGGGCACCCCTAGGCTTAGGCTAGGGCTCCCCTAGCCTTAGGCAAGGGCTCCCCTAGCCTTAGTGTAGGGCTCCCCTAGCCTTAGGCTACGGCTCCCCTAGCCTTAGTCTACGGCTTCCCTAGCCTTAGGCTAGAGCTCCCCTAGCCTTAGTCATGGGCTCCCCTAGCCTTAGGCTACGGCTTCCCTAGCCTTAGGGTAGGGCTCCCCTAGCTTTAGGCTAGGGCACCCCTAGCCTTAGGCTAAGGCTGGGGATCCTCTAGCCTGAGGCAGGGCTCCCCTAGCCTTAGGTTAGGACATCTTTAGGCTTAGGTTATGGCTAGGGCTTCCCTAGCCTAAGGCTAGGGCTCCCCTAGGCTTAGGCTAGGGCACCCCTAGGCTTAGGCCAAGACTAGGGCTCCTCTAGCCTTAGGCTAGTGCTCCCCT
>NW_027458974.1:0-37746 GCF_050624435.1 Tenrec ecaudatus
CCCTAGGCTAAGGCTAGGGCTCCCCTAGCCTTCAGGCTAGGGCACCCCTAGGCTTTAGGCTCCCCTAGGCTAAGGCTAGGGCTCCCCTAGCCTTCAGGCTAGGGCACCCCTAGGCTTTAGGCTCCCCTAGGCTAAGGCTAGGGCTCCCCTAGCCTTCAGGCTAGGGCACCCCTAGGCTTTAGGCTCCCCTAGGCTAAGGCTAGGGCTCCCCTAGCCTTCAGGCTAGGGCACCCCTAGGCTTTAGGCTCCCCTAGGCTAAGGCTAGGGCTCCCCTAGCCTTCAGGCTAGGGCACCCCTAGGCTTTAGGCTCCCCTAGGCTAAGGCTAGGGCTCCCCTAGCCTTCAGGCTAGGGCACCCCTAGGCTTTAGGCTCCCCTAGGCTAAGGCTAGGGCTCCCTAGCCTTCAGGCTAGGGCACCCCTAGGCTTTAGGCTCCCCTAGGCTAAGGCTAGGGCTCCCCTAGCCTTCAGGCTAGGGCACCCCTAGGCTTTAGGCTCCCCTAGGCTAAGGCTAGGGCTCCCCTAGCCTTCAGGCTAGGGCACCCCTAGGCTTTAGGCTCCCCTAGGCTAAGGCTAGGGCTCCCCTAGCCTTCAGGCTAGGGCACCCCTAGGCTTTAGGCTCCCCTAGGCTAAGGCTAGGGCTCCCCTAGCCTTCAGGCTAGGGCACCCCTAGGCTTTAGGCTCCCCTAGGCTAAGGCTAGGGCTCCCCTAGCCTTCAGGCTAGGGCACCCCTAGGCTTTAGGCTAGGGCTCCCCTAGGCTAAGGCTAGGGCTCCCCTAGCCTTCAGGCTAGGGCACCCCTAGGCTTTAGGCTCCCCTAGGCTAAGGCTAGGGCTCCCCTAGCCTTCAGGCTAGGGCACCCCTAGGCTTTAGGCTCCCCTAGGCTAAGGCTAGGGCTCCCCTAGCCTTCAGGCTAGGGCACCCCTAGGCTTTAGGCTAGGGCTCCCCTAGGCTAAGGCTAGGGCTCCCCTAGCCTTCAGGCTAGGGCACCCCTAGGCTTTAGGCTCCCCTAGGCTAAGGCTAGGGCTCCCCTAGCCTTCAGGCTAGGGCACCCCTAGGCTTTAGGCTAGGGCTCCCCTAGGCTAAGGCTAGGGCTCCCCTAGCCTTCAGGCTAGGGCACCCCTAGGCTTTAGGCTAAGGGCTCCCCTAGGCTAAGGCTAGGGCTCCCCTAGCCTTCAGGCTAGGGCACCCCTAGGCTTTAGGCTCCCCTAGGCTAAGGCTAGGGCTCCCCTAGCCTTCAGGCTAGGGCACCCCTAGGCTTTAGGCTCCCCTAGGCTAAGGCTAGGGCTCCCCTAGCCTTCAGGCTAGGGCACCCCTAGGCTTTAGGCTCCCCTAGGCTAAGGCTAGGGCTCCCCTAGCCTTCAGGCTAGGGCACCCCTAGGCTTTAGGCTCCCCTAGGCTAAGGCTAGGGCTCTCCTAGCCTTCAGGCTAGGGCACCCCTAGGCTTTAGGCTCCCCTAGGCTAAGGCTAGGGCTCCCCTAGCCTTCAGGCTAGGGCACCCCTAGGCTTTAGGCTCCCCTAGGCTAAGGCTAGGGCTCCCCTAGCCTTCAGGCTAGGGCACCCCTAGGCTTTAGTCCCCTAGGCTAAGGCTAGGGCACCCCTAGGCTTCAGGCTAGGGCTCCCCTAGGCTAAGGCTAGGGCTCCCCTAGCCTTCAGGCTAGGGCACCCCTAGGCTTCAGGCTAGGGCACCCCTAGGCTTCAGGCTAGGGCTCCCCTAGGCTAAGGCTAGGGCTCCCCTAGCCTTCAGGCTAGGGCACCCCTAGGCTTCAGGCTAGGGCTCCCCTAGGCTAAGGCTAGGGCTCCCCTAGCCTTCAGGCTAGGGCACCCCTAGGCTTCAGGCTAGGGCTCCCCTAGGCTAAGGCTAGGGCTCCCCTAGCCTTCAGGCTAGGGCACCCCTAGGCTTCAGGCTAGGGCTCCCCTAGGCTAAGGCTAGGGCTCCCCTAGCCTTCAGGCTAGGGCACCCCTAGGCTTCAGGCTAGGGCTCCCCTAGGCTAAGGCTAGGGCTCCCCTAGCCTTCAGGCTAGGGCACCCCTAGGCTTCAGGCTAGGGCTCCCCTAGGCTAAGGCTAGGGCTCCCCTAGCCTTCAGGCTAGGGCACCCCTAGGCTTCAGGCTAGGGCTCCCCTAGGCTAAGGCTAGGGCTCCCCTAGCCTTCAGGCTAGGGCACCCCTAGGCTTCAGGCTCCCCTAGGCTAAGGCTAGGGCTCCCCTAGCCTTCAGGCTAGGGCACCCCTAGGCTTCAGGCTCCCCTAGGCTGAGGCTAGGGCTCCCCTAGCCTTCAGGCTAGGGCACCCCTAGGCTTCAGGCTCCCCTAGGCTGAGGCTAGGGCTCCCCTAGCCTTCAGGCTAGGGCACCCCTAGGCTTTAGGCTAGGGCTCCCCTAGGCTGAGGCTAGGGCTCCCCTAGCCTTCAGGCTAGGGCACCCCTAGGCTTTAGGCTAGGGCTCCCCTAGGCTGAGGCTAGGGCTCCCCTAGCCTTCAGGCTAGGGCACCCCTAGGCTTTAGGCTAGGGCTCCCCTAGGCTGAGGCTAGGGCTCCCCTAGCCTTCAGGCTAGGGCACCCCTAGGCTTTAGGCTAGGGCTCCCCTAGGCTGAGGCTAGGGCTCCCCTAGCCTTCAGGCTAGGGCACCCCTAGGCTTTAGGCTAGGGCTCCCCTAGGCTGAGGCTAGGGCTCCCCTAGCCTTCAGGCTAGGGCACCCCTAGGCTTTAGGCTAGGGCTCCCCTAGGCTGAGGCTAGGGCTCCCCTAGCCTTCAGGCTAGGGCACCCCTAGGCTTTAGGCTAGGGCTCCCCTAGGCTGAGGCTAGGGCTCCCCTAGCCTTCAGGCTAGGGCACCCCTAGGCTTTAGGCTAGGGCTCCCCTAGGCTGAGGCTAGGGCTCCCCTAGCCTTCAGGCTAGGGCACCCCTAGGCTTTAGGCTAGGGCTCCCCTAGGCTGAGGCTAGGGCTCCCCTAGCCTTCAGGCTAGGGCACCCCTAGGCTTTAGGCTAGGGGCTCCCCTAGGCTGAGGCTAGGGCTCCCCTAGCCTTCAGGCTAGGGCACCCCTAGGCTTTAGGCTGGGGCTCCCCTAGGCTGAGGCTAGGGCTCCCCTAGCCTTCAGGCTAGGGCACCCCTAGGCTTTAGGCTAGGGGCTCCCCTAGGCTGAGGCTAGGGCTCCCCTAGCCTTCAGGCTAGGGCACCCCTAGGCTTTAGGCTGGGGCTCCCCTAGGCTGAGGCTAGGGCTCCCCTAGCCTTCAGGCTAGGGCACCCCTAGGCTTTAGGCTGGGGCTCCCCTAGGCTGAGGCTAGGGCTCCCCTAGCCTTCAGGCTAGGGCACCCCTAGGCTTTAGGCTGGGGCTCCCCTAGGCTGAGGCTAGGGCTCCCCTAGCCTTCAGGCTAGGGCACCCCTAGGCTTTAGGCTGGGGCTCCCCTAGGCTGAGGCTAGGGCTCCCCTAGCCTTCAGGCTAGGGCACCCCTAGGCTTTAGGCTGGGGCTCCCCTAGGCTGAGGCTAGGGCTCCCCTAGCCTTCAGGCTAGGGCACCCCTAGGCTTTAGGCTGGGGCTCCCCTAGGCTGAGGCTAGGGCTCCCCTAGCCTTCAGGCTAGGGCACCCCTAGGCTTTAGGCTGGGGCTCCCCTAGGCTGAGGCTAGGGCTCCCCTAGCCTTCAGGCTAGGGCACCCCTAGGCTTTAGGCTGGGGCTCCCCTAGGCTGAGGCTAGGGCTCCCCTAGCCTTCAGGCTAGGGCACCCCTAGGCTTTAGGCTGGGGCTCCCCTAGGCTGAGGCTAGGGCTCCCCTAGCCTTCAGGCTAGGGCACCCCTAGGCTTTAGGCTGGGGCTCCCCTAGGCTGAGGCTAGGGCTCCCCTAGCCTTCAGGCTAGGGCACCCCTAGGCTTTAGGCTGGGGCTCCCCTAGGCTGAGGCTAGGGCTCCCCTAGCCTTCAGGCTAGGGCACCCCTAGGCTTTAGGCTGGGGCTCCCCTAGGCTGAGGCTAGGGCTCCCCTAGCCTTCAGGCTAGGGCACCCCTAGGCTTTAGGCTGGGGCTCCCCTAGGCTGAGGCTAGGGCTCCCCTAGCCTTCAGGCTAGGGCACCCCTAGGCTTTAGGCTGGGGCTCCCCTAGGCTGAGGCTAGGGCTCCCCTAGCCTTCAGGCTAGGGCACCCCTAGGCTTTAGGCTGGGGCTCCCCTAGGCTGAGGCTAGGGCTCCCCTAGCCTTCAGGCTAGGGCACCCCTAGGCTTTAGGCTGGGGCTCCCCTAGGCTGAGGCTAGGGCTCCCCTAGCCTTCAGGCTAGGGCACCCCTAGGCTTTAGGCTGGGGCTCCCCTAGGCTGAGGCTAGGGCTCCCCTAGCCTTCAGGCTAGGGCACCCCTAGGCTTTAGGCTGGGGCTCCCCTAGGCTGAGGCTAGGGCTCCCCTAGCCTTCAGGCTAGGGCACCCCTAGGCTTTAGGCTGGGGCTCCCCTAGGCTGAGGCTAGGGCTCCCCTAGCCTTCAGGCTAGGGCACCCCTAGGCTTTAGGCTGGGGCTCCCCTAGGCTGAGGCTAGGGCTCCCCTAGCCTTCAGGCTAGGGCACCCCTAGGCTTTAGGCTGGGGCTCCCCTAGGCTGAGGCTAGGGCTCCCCTAGCCTTCAGGCTAGGGCACCCCTAGGCTTTAGGCTGGGGCTCCCCTAGGCTGAGGCTAGGGCTCCCCTAGCCTTCAGGCTAGGGCACCCCTAGGCTTTAGGCTGGGGCTCCCCTAGGCTGAGGCTAGGGCTCCCCTAGCCTTCAGGCTAGGGCACCCCTAGGCTTTAGGCTGGGGCTCCCCTAGGCTGAGGCTAGGGCTCCCCTAGCCTTCAGGCTAGGGCACCCCTAGGCTTTAGGCTGGGGCTCCCCTAGGCTGAGGCTAGGGCTCCCCTAGCCTTCAGGCTAGGGCACCCCTAGGCTTTAGGCTGGGGCTCCCCTAGGCTGAGGCTAGGGCTCCCCTAGCCTTCAGGCTAGGGCACCCCTAGGCTTTAGGCTGGGGCTCCCCTAGGCTGAGGCTAGGGCTCCCCTAGCCTTCAGGCTAGGGCACCCCTAGGCTTTAGGCTGGGGCTCCCCTAGGCTGAGGCTAGGGCTCCCCTAGCCTTCAGGCTAGGGCACCCCTAGGCTTTAGGCTGGGGCTCCCCTAGGCTGAGGCTAGGGCTCCCCTAGCCTTCAGGCTAGGGCACCCCTAGGCTTTAGGCTGGGGCTCCCCTAGGCTGAGGCTAGGGCTCCCCTAGCCTTCAGGCTAGGGCACCCCTAGGCTTTAGGCTGGGGCTCCCCTAGGCTGAGGCTAGGGCTCCCCTAGCCTTCAGGCTAGGGCACCCCTAGGCTTTAGGCTGGGGCTCCCCTAGGCTGAGGCTAGGGCTCCCCTAGCCTTCAGGCTAGGGCACCCCTAGGCTTTAGGCTGGGGCTCCCCTAGGCTGAGGCTAGGGCTCCCCTAGCCTTCAGGCTAGGGCACCCCTAGGCTTTAGGCTGGGGCTCCCCTAGGCTGAGGCTAGGGCTCCCCTAGCCTTCAGGCTAGGGCACCCCTAGGCTTTAGGCTGGGGCTCCCCTAGGCTGAGGCTAGGGCTCCCCTAGCCTTCAGGCTAGGGCACCCCTAGGCTTTAGGCTGGGGCTCCCCTAGGCTGAGGCTAGGGCTCCCCTAGCCTTCAGGCTAGGGCACCCCTAGGCTTTAGGCTGGGGCTCCCCTAGGCTGAGGCTAGGGCTCCCCTAGCCTTCAGGCTAGGGCACCCCTAGGCTTTAGGCTCCCCTAGGCTGAGGCTAGGGCTCCCCTAGCCTTCAGGCTAGGGCACCCCTAGGCTTTAGGCTCCCCTAGGCTGAGGCTAGGGCTCCCCTAGCCTTCAGGCTAGGGCACCCCTAGGCTTTAGGCTCCCCTAGGCTGAGGCTAGGGCTCCCTAGCCTTCAGGCTAGGGCACCCCTAGGCTTTAGGCTCCCCTAGGCTGAGGCTAGGGCTCCCCTAGCCTTCAGGCTAGGGCACCCCTAGGCTTTAGGCTCCCCTAGGCTAGGCTAGGGCTCCCCTAGCCTTCAGGCTAGGGCACCCCTAGGCTTTAGGCTCCCCTAGGCTAAGGCTAGGGCTCCCCTAGCCTACAGGCTAGGGCTCCCTAGGCTTTAGGCTCCCCTAGGCTAAGGCTAGGGCACCCCTAGGCTAAGGCTAGGGCTCCCCTAGCCTTCAGGCTAGGGCACCCCTAGGCTTTAGGCTCCCCTAGGCTAAGGCTAGGGCTCCCCTAGGCTAAGGCTAGGGCTCCCCTAGCCTTCAGGCTAGGGCACCCCTAGGCTTTAGGCTCCCCTAGGCTAAGGCTAGGGCTCCCCTAGCCTTCAGGCTAGGGCACCCCTAGGCTTTAGGCTAGGGCTCCCCTAGGCTAAGGCTAGGGCTCCCCTAGCCTTCAGGCTAGGGCACCCCTAGGCTTTAGGCTCCCCTAGGCTAAGGCTAGGGCTCCCCTAGCCTTCAGGCTAGGGCACCCCTAGGCTTTAGGCTAGGGCTCCCTAGGCTAAGGCTAGGGCTCCCCTAGCCTTCAGGCTAGGGCACCCCTAGGCTTTAGGCTCCCCTAGGCTAAGGCTAGGGCTCCCCTAGCCTTCAGGCTAGGGCACCCCTAGGCTTTAGGCTAGGGCTCCCCTAGGCTAAGGCTAGGGCTCCCCTAGCCTTCAGGCTAGGGCACCCCTAGGCTTTAGGCTCCCCTAGGCTAAGGCTAGGGCTCCCCTAGCCTTCAGGCTAGGGCACCCCTAGGCTTTAGGCTAGGGCTCCCCTAGGCTAAGGCTAGGGCTCCCCTAGCCTTCAGGCTAGGGCACCCCTAGGCTTTAGGCTCCCCTAGGCTAAGGCTAGGGCTCCCCTAGCCTTCAGGCTAGGGCACCCCTAGGCTTTAGGCTAGGGCTCCCCTAGGCTAAGGCTAGGGCTCCCCTAGCCTTCAGGCTAGGGCACCCCTAGGCTTTAGGCTCCCCTAGGCTAAGGCTAGGGCTCCCCTAGCCTTCAGGCTAGGGCACCCCTAGGCTTTAGGCTAGGGCTCCCCTAGGCTAAGGCTAGGGCTCCCCTAGCCTTCAGGCTAGGGCACCCCTAGGCTTTAGGCTCCCCTAGGCTAAGGCTAGGGCTCCCCTAGCCTTCAGGCTAGGGCACCCCTAGGCTTTAGGCTAGGGCTCCCCTAGGCAAAGGCTAGGGCTCCCCTAGCCTTCAGGCTAGGGCACCCCTAGGCTTTAGGCTCCCCTAGGCTAAGGCTAGGGCTCCCCTAGCCTTCAGGCTAGGGCACCCCTAGGCTTTAGGCTGGGGCTCCCCTAGGCTGAGGCTAGGGCTCCCCTAGCCTTCAGGCTAGGGCACCCCTAGGCTTTAGGCTGGGGCTCCCCTAGGCTGAGGCTAGGGCTCCCCTAGCCTTCAGGCTAGGGCACCCCTAGGCTTTAGGCTGGGGCTCCCCTAGGCTGAGGCTAGGGCTCCCCTAGCCTTCAGGCTAGGGCACCCCTAGGCTTTAGGCTGGGGCTCCCCTAGGCTGAGGCTAGGGCTCCCCTAGCCTTCAGGCTAGGGCACCCCTAGGCTTTAGGCTGGGGCTCCCCTAGGCTGAGGCTAGGGCTCCCCTAGCCTTCAGGCTAGGGCACCCCTAGGCTTTAGGCTGGGGCTCCCCTAGGCTGAGGCTAGGGCTCCCCTAGCCTTCAGGCTAGGGCACCCCTAGGCTTTAGGCTGGGGCTCCCCTAGGCTGAGGCTAGGGCTCCCCTAGCCTTCAGGCTAGGGCACCCCTAGGCTTTAGGCTGGGGCTCCCCTAGGCTGAGGCTAGGGCTCCCCTAGCCTTCAGGCTAGGGCACCCCTAGGCTTTAGGCTGGGGCTCCCCTAGGCTGAGGCTAGGGCTCCCCTAGCCTTCAGGCTAGGGCACCCCTAGGCTTTAGGCTGGGGCTCCCCTAGGCTGAGGCTAGGGCTCCCCTAGCCTTCAGGCTAGGGCACCCCTAGGCTTTAGGCTGGGGCTCCCCTAGGCTGAGGCTAGGGCTCCCCTAGCCTTCAGGCTAGGGCACCCCTAGGCTTTAGGCTGGGGCTCCCCTAGGCTGAGGCTAGGGCTCCCCTAGCCTTCAGGCTAGGGCACCCCTAGGCTTTAGGCTCCCCTAGGCTGAGGCTAGGGCTCCCCTAGCCTTCAGGCTAGGGCACCCCTAGGCTTTAGGCTCCCCTAGGCTGAGGCTAGGGCTCCCCTAGCCTTCAGGCTAGGGCACCCCTAGGCTTTAGGCTCCCCTAGGCTGAGGCTAGGGCTCCCCTAGCCTTCAGGCTAGGGCACCCCTAGGCTTTAGGCTCCCCTAGGCTGAGGCTAGGGCTCCCCTAGCCTTCAGGCTAGGGCACCCCTAGGCTTTAGGCTCCCCTAGGCTGAGGCTAGGGCTCCCCTAGCCTTCAGGCTAGGGCACCCCTAGGCTTTAGGCTCCCCTAGGCTGAGGCTAGGGCTCCCCTAGCCTTCAGGCTAGGGCACCCCTAGGCTTTAGGCTCCCCTAGGCTGAGGCTAGGGCTCCCCTAGCCTTCAGGCTAGGGCACCCCTAGGCTTTAGGCTCCCCTAGGCTAAGGCTAGGGCTCCCCTAGCCTTCAGGCTAGGGCACCCCTAGGCTTTAGGCTCCCCTAGGCTAAGGCTAGGGCTCCCCTAGCCTACAGGCTAGGGCTCCCCTAGGCTTTAGGCTCCCCTAGGCTAAGGCTAGGGCACCCCTAGGCTAAGGCTAGGGCTCCCCTAGCCTTCAGGCTAGGGCACCCCTAGGCTTTAGGCTCCCCTAGGCTAAGGCTAGGGCTCCCCTAGGCTAAGGCTAGGGCTCCCCTAGCCTTCAGGCTAGGGCACCCCTAGGCTTTAGGCTCCCCTAGGCTAAGGCTAGGGCTCCCCTAGCCTTCAGGCTAGGGCACCCCTAGGCTTTAGGCTCCCCTAGGCTAAGGCTAGGGCTCCCCTAGGCTAAGGCTAGGGCTCCCCTAGCCTTCAGGCTAGGGCACCCCTAGGCTTTAGGCTCCCCTAGGCTAAGGCTAGGGCTCCCCTAGCCTTCAGGCTAGGGCACCCCTAGGCTTTAGGCTCCCCTAGGCTAAGGCTAGGGCTCCCCTAGGCTAAGGCTAGGGCTCCCCTAGCCTTCAGGCTAGGGCACCCCTAGGCTTTAGGCTAGGGCTCCCCTAGGCTAAGGCTAGGGCTCCCCTAGCCTTCAGGCTAGGGCACCCCTAGGCTTTAGGCTCCCCTAGGCTAAGGCTAGGGCTCCCCTAGCCTTCAGGCTAGGGCACCCCTAGGCTTTAGGCTAGAGCTCCCCTAGGCTAAGGCTAGGGCTCCCCTAGCCTTCAGGCTAGGGCACCCCTAGGCTTTAGGCTCCCCTAGGCTAAGGCTAGGGCTCCCCTAGCCTTCAGGCTAGGGCACCCCTAGGCTTTAGGCTAGGGCTCCCCTAGGCTAAGGCTAGGGCTCCCCTAGCCTTCAGGCTAGGGCACCCCTAGGCTTTAGGCTCCCCTAGGCTAAGGCTAGGGCTCCCCTAGCCTTCAGGCTAGGGCACCCCTAGGCTTTAGGCTAGGGCTCCCCTAGGCTAAGGCTAGGGCTCCCCTAGCCTTCAGGCTAGGGCACCCCTAGGCTTTAGGCTCCCCTAGGCTAAGGCTAGGGCTCCCCTAGCCTTCAGGCTAGGGCACCCCTAGGCTTTAGGCTAGGGCTCCCCTAGGCTAAGGCTAGGGCTCCCCTAGCCTTCAGGCTAGGGCACCCCTAGGCTTTAGGCTCCCCTAGGCTAAGGCTAGGGCTCCCCTAGCCTTCAGGCTAGGGCACCCCTAGGCTTTAGGCTAGGGCTCCCCTAGGCTAAGGCTAGGGCTCCCCTAGCCTTCAGGCTAGGGCACCCCTAGGCTTTAGGCTCCCCTAGGCTAAGGCTAGGGCTCCCCTAGCCTTCAGGCTAGGGCACCCCTAGGCTTTAGGCTAGGGCTCCCCTAGGCTAAGGCTAGGGCTCCCCTAGCCTTCAGGCTAGGGCACCCCTAGGCTTTAGGCTCCCCTAGGCTAAGGCTAGGGCTCCCCTAGCCTTCAGGCTAGGGCACCCCTAGGCTTTAGGCTAGGGCTCCCCTAGGCTAAGGCTAGGGCTCCCCTAGCCTTCAGGCTAGGGCACCCCTAGGCTTTAGGCTCCCCTAGGCTAAGGCTAGGGCTCCCCTAGCCTTCAGGCTAGGGCACCCCTAGGCTTTAGGCTAGGGCTCCCCTAGGCTAAGGCTAGGGCTCCCCTAGCCTTCAGGCTAGGGCACCCCTAGGCTTTAGGCTCCCCTAGGCTAAGGCTAGGGCTCCCCTAGCCTTCAGGCTAGGGCACCCCTAGGCTTTAGGCTAGGGCTCCCCTAGGCTAAGGCTAGGGCTCCCCTAGCCTTCAGGCTAGGGCACCCCTAGGCTTTAGGCTCCCCTAGGCTAAGGCTAGGGCTCCCCTAGCCTTCAGGCTAGGGCACCCCTAGGCTTTAGGCTAGGGCTCCCCTAGGCTAAGGCTAGGGCTCCCCTAGCCTTCAGGCTAGGGCACCCCTAGGCTTTAGGCTCCCCTAGGCTAAGGCTAGGGCTCCCCTAGCCTTCAGGCTAGGGCACCCCTAGGCTTTAGGCTAGGGCTCCCCTAGGCTAAGGCTAGGGCTCCCCTAGCCTTCAGGCTAGGGCACCCCTAGGCTTTAGGCTCCCCTAGGCTAAGGCTAGGGCTCCCCTAGCCTTCAGGCTAGGGCACCCCTAGGCTTTAGGCTAGGGCTCCCCTAGGCTAAGGCTAGGGCTCCCCTAGCCTTCAGGCTAGGGCACCCCTAGGCTTTAGGCTCCCCTAGGCTAAGGCTAGGGCTCCCCTAGCCTTCAGGCTAGGGCACCCCTAGGCTTTAGGCTAGGGCTCCCCTAGGCTAAGGCTAGGGCTCCCCTAGCCTTCAGGCTAGGGCACCCCTAGGCTTTAGGCTCCCCTAGGCTAAGGCTAGGGCTCCCCTAGCCTTCAGGCTAGGGCACCCCTAGGCTTTAGGCTAGGGCTCCCCTAGGCTAAGGCTAGGGCTCCCCTAGCCTTCAGGCTAGGGCACCCCTAGGCTTTAGGCTCCCCTAGGCTAAGGCTAGGGCTCCCCTAGCCTTCAGGCTAGGGCACCCCTAGGCTTTAGGCTAGGGCTCCCCTAGGCTAAGGCTAGGGCTCCCCTAGCCTTCAGGCTAGGGCACCCCTAGGCTTTAGGCTCCCCTAGGCTAAGGCTAGGGCTCCCCTAGCCTTCAGGCTAGGGCACCCCTAGGCTTTAGGCTAGGGCTCCCCTAGGCTAAGGCTAGGGCTCCCCTAGCCTTCAGGCTAGGGCACCCCTAGGCTTTAGGCTCCCCTAGGCTAAGGCTATGGCTCCCCTAGCCTTCAGGCTAGGGCACCCCTAGGCTTTAGGCTAGGGCTCCCCTAGGCTAAGGCTAGGGCTCCCCTAGCCTTCAGGCTAGGGCACCCCTAGGCTTTAGGCTCCCCTAGGCTAAGGCTAGGGCTCCCCTAGCCTTCAGGCTAGGGCACCCCTAGGCTTTAGGCTCCCCTAGGCTAAGGCTAGGGCTCCCCTAGCCTTCAGGCTAGGGCACCCCTAGGCTTTAGGCTAGGGCTCCCCTAGGCTAAGGCTAGGGCTCCCCTAGCCTTCAGGCTAGGGCACCCCTAGGCTTTAGGCTCCCCTAGGCTAAGGCTAGGGCTCCCCTAGCCTTCAGGCTAGGGCACCCCTAGGCTTTAGGCTCCCCTAGGCTAAGGCTAGGGCTCCCCTAGCCTTCAGGCTAGGGCACCCCTAGGCTTTAGGCTCCCCTAGGCTAAGGCTAGGGCTCCCCTAGCCTTCAGGCTAGGGCACCCCTAGGCTTTAGTCTCCCCTAGGCTAAGGCTAGGGCTCCCCTAGCCTTCAGGCTAGGGCACCCCTAGGCTTTAGGCTCCCCTAGGCTAAGGCTAGGGCTCCCCTAGCCTTCAGGCTAGGGCACCCCTAGGCTTTAGGCTAGGGCTCCCCTAGGCTAAGGCTAGGGCTCCCCTAGCCTTCAGGCTAGGGCACCCCTAGGCTTTAGGCTCCCCTAGGCTAAGGCTAGGGCTCCCCTAGCCTTCAGGCTAGGGCACCCCTAGGCTTTAGGCTAGGGCTCCCCTAGGCTAAGGCTAGGGCTCCCCTAGCCTTCAGGCTAGGGCACCCCTAGGCTTTAGGCTCCCCTAGGCTAAGGCTAGGGCTCCCCTAGCCTTCAGGCTAGGGCACCCCTAGGCTTTAGGCTAGGGCTCCCCTAGGCTAAGGCTAGGGCTCCCCTAGCCTTCAGGCTAGGGCACCCCTAGGCTTTAGGCTCCCCTAGGCTAAGGCTAGGGCTCCCCTAGCCTTCAGGCTAGGGCACCCCTAGGCTTTAGGCTAGGGCTCCCCTAGGCTAAGGCTAGGGCTCCCCTAGCCTTCAGGCTAGGGCACCCCTAGGCTTTAGGCTCCCCTAGGCTAAGGCTAGGGCTCCCCTAGCCTTCAGGCTAGGGCACCCCTAGGCTTTAGGCTAGGGCTCCCCTAGGCTAAGGCTAGGGCTCCCCTAGCCTTCAGGCTAGGGCACCCCTAGGCTTTAGGCTAGGGCTCCCCTAGGCTAAGGCTAGGGCTCCCCTAGCCTTCAGGCTAGGGCACCCCTGGGCTTTAGGCTCCCCTAGGCTAAGGCTAGGTCTCCCCTAGCCTTCAGGCTAGGGCACCCCTGGGCTTTAGGCTCCCCTAGGCTAAGGCTAGGGCTCCCCTAGCCTTCAGGCTAGGGCACCCCTGGGCTTTAGGCTCCCCTAGGCTAAGGCTAGGGCTCCCCTAGCCTTCAGGCTAGGGCACCCCTGGCCTTTAGGCTCCCCTAGGCTAAGGCTAGGGCTCCCCTAGCCTTCAGGCTAGGACACCCCTAGGCTTTAGGCTCCCCTAGGCTAAGGCTAGGGCTCCCCTAGCCTTCAGGCTAGGGCACCCCTAGGCTTTAGGCTCCCCTAGGCTAAGGCTAGGGCTCCCCTAGCCTTCAGGCTAGGGCACCCCTAGGCTTTAGGCTCCCCTAGGCTAAGGCTAGGGCTCCCCTAGCCTTCAGGCTAGGGCACCCCTAGGCTTTAGGCTCCCCTAGGCTAAGGCTAGGGCTCCCCTAGCCTTCAGGCTAGGGCACCCCTAGGCTTTAGGCTCCCCTAGGCTAAGGCTAGGGCTCCCCTAGCCTTCAGGCTAGGGCACCCCTAGGCTTTAGGCTCCCCTAGCCTTCAGGCTAGGGCACCCCTAGCCTTCAGGCTAGGGCACCCCTAGGCTTTAGGCTCCCCTAGCCTTCAGGCTAGGGCACCCCTAGGCTTTAGGCTCCCCTAGCCTTCAGGCTAGGGCACCCCTAGCCTTCAGGCTAGGGCACCCCTAGGCTTTAGGCTCCCCTAGCCTTCAGGCTAGGGCACCCCTAGCCTTCAGGCTAGGGCACCCCTAGGCTTTAGGCTCCCCTAGCCTTCAGGCTAGGGCACCCCTAGCCTTCAGGCTAGGGCACCCCTAGGCTTTAGGCTCCCCTAGCCTTCAGGCTAGGGCACCCCTAGCCTTCAGGCTAGGGCACCCCTAGGCTTTAGGCTCCCCTAGCCTTCAGGCTAGGGCACCCCTAGGCTTTAGGCTCCCCTAGCCTTCAGGCTAGGGCACCCCTAGCCTTCAGGCTAGGGCACCCCTAGGCTTTAGGCTCCCCTAGCCTTCAGGCTAGGGCACCCCTAGCCTTCAGGCTAGGGCACCCCTAGGCTTTAGGCTCCCCTAGCCTTCAGGCTAGGGCACCCCTAGCCTTCAGGCTAGGGCACCCCTAGGCTTTAGGCTCCCCTAGCCTTCAGGCTAGGGCACCCCTAGCCTTCAGGCTAGGGCACCCCTAGGCTTTAGGCTCCCCTAGCCTTCAGGCTAGGGCACCCCTAGCCTTCAGGCTAGGGCACCCCTAGGCTTTAGGCTCCCCTAGCCTTCAGGCTAGGGCACCCCTAGCCTTCAGGCTAGGGCACCCCTAGGCTTTAGGCTCCCCTAGCCTTCAGGCTAGGGCACCCCTAGCCTTCAGGCTAGGGCACCCCTAGGCTTTAGGCTCCCCTAGCCTTCAGGCTAGGGCACCCCTAGGCTTCAGGCTAGGGCACCCCTAGGCTTTAGGCTCCCCTAGCCTTCAGGCTAGGGCACCCCTAGGCTTCAGGCTAGGGCACCCCTAGGCTTTAGGCTCCCCTAGCCTTCAGGCTAGGGCACCCCTAGGCTTCAGGCTAGGGCACCCCTAGGCTTTAGGCTCCCCTAGCCTTCAGGCTAGGGCACCCCTAGGCTTCAGGCTAGGGCACCCCTAGGCTTTAGGCTCCCCTAGCCTTCAGGCTAGGGCACCCCTAGGCTTCAGGCTAGGGCACCCCTAGGCTTTAGGCTCCCCTAGCCTTCAGGCTAGGGCACCCCTAGGCTTCAGGCTAGGGCACCCCTAGGCTTTAGGCTCCCCTAGCCTTCAGGCTAGGGCACCCCTAGGCTTCAGGCTAGGGCACCCCTAGGCTTTAGGCTCCCCTAGCCTTCAGGCTAGGGCACCCCTAGGCTTCAGGCTAGGGCACCCCTAGGCTTTAGGCTCCCCTAGCCTTCAGGCTAGGGCACCCCTAGGCTTCAGGCTAGGGCACCCCTAGGCTTTAGGCTCCCCTAGCCTTCAGGCTAGGGCACCCCTAGGCTTCAGGCTAGGGCACCCCTAGGCTTTAGGCTCCCCTAGCCTTCAGGCTAGGGCACCCCTAGGCTTCAGGCTAGGGCACCCCTAGGCTTTAGGCTCCCCTAGCCTTCAGGCTAGGGCACCCCTAGGCTTCAGGCTAGGGCACCCCTAGGCTTTAGGCTCCCCTAGCCTTCAGGCTAGGGCACCCCTAGGCTTCAGGCTAGGGCACCCCTAGGCTTTAGGCTCCCCTAGCCTTCAGGCTAGGGCACCCCTAGGCTTCAGGCTAGGGCACCCCTAGGCTTTAGGCTCCCCTAGCCTTCAGGCTAGGGCACCCCTAGGCTTCAGGCTAGGGCACCCCTAGGCTTTAGGCTCCCCTAGCCTTCAGGCTAGGGCACCCCTAGGCTTTAGGCTCCCCTAGCCTTCAGGCTAGGGCACCCCTAGGCTTTAGGCTCCCCTAGCCTTCAGGCTAGGGCACCCCTAGGCTTTAGGCTCCCCTAGCCTTCAGGGTAGGGCACCCCTAGGCTTTAGGCTCCCCTAGCCTTCAGGCTAGGGCAACCCTAGGCTTTAGGCTCCCCTAGGCTAAGGCTAGGGCTCCCCTAGCCTTCAGGCTAGGGCACCCCTAGGCTTTAGGCTCCCCTAGCCTTCAGGCTAGGGCACCCCTAGGCTTTAGGCTCCCCTAGGCTAAGGCTAGGGCTCCCCTAGCCTTCAGGCTAGGGCACCCCTAGGCTTTAGGCTCTCCTAGCCTTCAGGCTAGGGCACCCCTAGGCTTTAGGCTCCCCTAGGCTAAGGCTAGGGCTCCCCTAGCCTTCAGGCTAGGGCACCCCTAGGCTTTAGGCTCCCCTAGCCTTCAGGCTAGGGCACCCCTAGGCTTTAGGCTCCCCTAGGCTAAGGCTAGGGCTCCCCTAGCCTTCAGGCTAGGGCACCCCTAGGCTTTAGGCTCCCCTAGCCTTCTGGCTAGGGCACCCCTAGGCTTTAGGCTCCCCTAGGCTAAGGCTAGGGCTCCCCTAGCCTTCAGGCTAGGGCACCCCTAGGCTTTAGGCTCCCCTAGGCTAAGGCTAGGGCTCCCCTAGCCTTCAGGCTAGGGCACCCCTAGGCTTTAGGCTCCCCTAGGCTAAGGCTAGGGCTCCCCTAGCCTTCAGGCTAGGGCACCCCTAGGCTTTAGGCTCCCCTAGGCTAAGGCTAGGGCTCCCCTAGCCTTCAGGCTAGGGCACCCCTAGGCTTTAGGCTCCCCTAGGCTAAGGCTAGGGCTCCCCTAGCCTTCAGGCTAGGGCACCCCTAGGCTTTAGGCTCCCCTAGGCTAAGGCTAGGGCTCCCCTAGCCTTCAGGCTAGGGCACCCCTAGGCTTTAGGCTCCCCTAGGCTAAGGCTAGGGCTCCCCTAGCCTTCAGGCTAGGGCACCCCTAGGCTTTAGGCTCCCCTAGGCTAAGGCTAGGGCTCCCCTAGCCTTCAGGCTAGGGCACCCCTAGGCTTTAGGCTCCCCTAGGCTAAGGCTAGGGCTCCCCTAGCCTTCAGGCTAGGGCACCCCTAGGCTTTAGGCTCCCCTAGGCTAAGGCTAGGGCTCCCCTAGCCTTCAGGCTAGGGCACCCCTAGGCTTTAGGCTCCCCTAGGCTAAGGCTAGGGCTCCCCTAGCCTTCAGGCTAGGGCACCCCTAGGCTTTAGGCTCCCCTAGGCTAAGGCTAGGGCTCCCCTAGCCTTCAGGCTAGGGCACCCCTAGGCTTTAGGCTCCCCTAGGCTAAGGCTAGGGCTCCCCTAGCCTTCAGGCTAGGGCACCCCTAGGCTTTAGGATCCCCTAGGCTAAGGCTAGGGCTCCCCTAGCCTTCAGGCTAGGGCACCCCTAGGCTTTAGGCTCCCCTAGGCTAAGGCTAGGGCTCCCCTAGCCTTCAGGCTAGGGCACCCCTAGGCTTTAGGCTCCCCTAGGCTAAGGCTAGGGCTCCCCTAGCCTTCAGGCTAGGGCACCCCTAGGCTTTAGGCTCCCCTAGGCTAAGGCTAGGGCTCCCCTAGCCTTCAGGCTAGGGCACCCCTAGGCTTTAGGCTCCCCTAGGCTAAGGCTAGGGCTCCCCTAGCCTTCAGGCTAGGGCACCCCTAGGCTTTAGGCTCCCCTAGGCTAAGGCTAGGGCTCCCCTAGCCTTCAGGCTAGGGCACCCCTAGGCTTTAGGCTCCCCTAGGCTAAGGCTAGGGCTCCCCTAGCCTTCAGGCTAGGGCACCCCTAGGCTTTAGGCTCCCCTAGGCTAAGGCTAGGGCTCCCCTAGCCTTCAGGCTAGGGCACCCCTAGGCTTTAGGCTCCCCTAGGCTAAGGCTAGGGCTCCCCTAGCCTTCAGGCTAGGGCACCCCTAGGCTTTAGGCTCCCCTAGGCTAAGGCTAGGGCTCCCCTAGCCTTCAGGCTAGGGCACCCCTAGGCTTTAGGCTCCCCTAGGCTAAGGCTAGGGCTCCCCTAGCCTTCAGGCTAGGGCACCCCTAGGCTTTAGGCTCCCCTAGGCTAAGGCTAGGGCTCCCCTAGCCTTCAGGCTAGGGCACCCCTAGGCTTTAGGCTCCCCTAGGCTAAGGCTAGGGCTCCCCTAGGCTAAGGCTAGGGCTCCCCTAGGCTAAGGCTAAGGCTCCCCTAGCCTTCAGGCTAGGGCACCCCTAGGCTTTAGGCTCCCCTAGGCTAAGGCTAGGGCTCCCCTAGCCTTCAGGCTAGGGCACCCCTAGGCTTTAGGCTCCCCTAGGCTAAGGCTAGGGCTCCCCTAGGCTAAGGCTAGGGCTCCCCTAGCCTTCAGGCTAGGGCACCCCTAGGCTTTAGGCTCCCCTAGGCTAAGGCTAGGGCTCCCCTAGCCTTCAGGCTAGGGCACCCCTAGGCTTTAGGCTCCCCTAGGCTAAGGCTAGGGCTCCCCTAGGCTAAGGCTAGGGCTCCCCTAGCCTTCAGGCTAGGGCACCCCTAGGCTTTAGGCTCCCCTAGGCTAAGGCTAGGGCTCCCCTAGCCTTCAGGCTAGGGCACCCCTAGGCTTTAGGCTCCCCTAGGCTAAGGCTAGGGCTCCCCTAGGCTAAGGCTAGGGCTCCCCTAGCCTTCAGGCTAGGGCACCCCTAGGCTTTAGGCTCCCCTAGGCTAAGGCTAGGGCTCCCCTAGCCTTCAGGCTAGGGCACCCCTAGGCTTTAGGCTCCCCTAGGCTAAGGCTAGGGCTCCCCTAGCCTTCAGGCTAGGGCACCCCTAGGCTTTAGGCTCCCCTAGGCTAAGGCTAGGGCTCCCCTAGCCTTCAGGCTAGGGCACCCCTAGGCTTTAGGCTCCCCTAGGCTAAGGCTAGGGCTCCCCTAGCCTTCAGGCTAGGGCACCCCTAGGCTTTAGGCTCCCCTAGGCTAAGGCTAGGGCTCGCCTAGCCTTCAGGCTAGGGCACCCCTAGGCTTTAGGCTCCCCTAGGCTAAGGCTAGGGCTCCCCTAGCCTTCAGGCTAGGGCACCCCTAGGCTTTAGGCTCCCCTAGGCTAAGGCTAGGGCTCCCCTAGCCTTCAGGCTAGGGCACCCCTAGGCTTTAGGCTAGGGCTCCCCTAGGCTAAGGCTAGGGCTCCCCTAGCCTTCAGGCTAGGGCACCCCTAGGCTTTAGGCTAGGGCTCCCCTAGGCTAAGGCTAGGGCTCCCCTAGCCTTCAGGCTAAGGCACCCCTAGGCTTTAGGCTAGGGCTCCCCTAGGCTAAGGCTAGGGCTCCCCTAGCCTTCAGGCTAGGGCACCCCTAGGCTTTAGGCTAGGGCTCCCCTAGGCTAAGGCTAGGGCTCCCCTAGCCTTCAGGCTAGGGCACCCCTAGGCTTTAGGCTAGGGCTCCCCTAGGCTATGGCTAGGGCTCCCCTAGCCTTCAGGCTAGGGCACCCCTAGGCTTTAGGCTAGGGCTCCCCTAGGCTAAGGCTAGGGCTCCCCTAGCCTTCAGGCTAGGGCACCCCTAGGCTTTAGGCTAGGGCTCCCCTAGGCTAAGGCTAGGGCTCCCCTAGCCTTCAGGCTAGGGCACCCCTAGGCTTTAGGCTAGGGCTCCCCTAGGCTAAGGCTAGGGCTCCCCTAGCCTTCAGGCTAGGGCACCCCTAGGCTTTAGGCTAGGGCTCCCCTAGGCTAAGGCTAGGGCTCCCCTAGCCTTCAGGCTAGGGCACCCCTTGGCTTTAGGCTAGGGCTCCCCTAGCCTTCAGGCTAGGGCACCCCTAGGCTTTAGGCTAGGGCTCCCCTAGGCTAAGGCTAGGGCTCCCCTAGCCTTCAGGCTAGGGCACCCCTAGGCTTTAGGCTAGGGCTCCCCTAGGCTAAGGCTAGGGCTCCCCTAGCCTTCAGGCTAGGGCACCCCTAGGCTTTAGGCTAGGGCTCCCCTAGGCTAAGGCTAGGGCTCCCCTAGCCTTCAGGCTAGGGCACCCCTAGGCTTTAGGCTAGGGCTCCCCTAGGCTAAGGCTAGGGCTCCCCTAGCCTTCAGGCTAGGGCACCCCTAGGCTTTAGGCTAGGGCTCCCCTAGGCTAAGGCTAGGGCTCCCCTAGCCTTCAGGCTAGGGCACCCCTAGGCTTTAGGCTAGGGCTCCCCTAGGCTAAGGCTAGGGCTCCCCTAGCCTTCAGGCTAGGGCACCCCTAGGCTTTAGGCTAGGGCTCCCCTAGGCTAAGGCTAGGGCTCCCCTAGCCTTCAGGCTAGGGCACCCCGAGGCTTTAGGCTAGGGCTCCCCTAGGCTAAGGCTAGGGCTCCCCTAGCCTTCAGGCTAGGGCACCCCGAGGCTTTAGGCTAGGGCTCCCCTAGGCTAAGGCTAGGGCTCCCCTAGCCTTCAGGCTAGGGCACCCCGAGGCTTTAGGCTAGGGCTCCCCTAGGCTAAGGCTAGGGCTCCCCTAGCCTTCAGGCTAGGGCTCCCCTAGGCTTTAGGCTCCCCTAGGCTAAGGCTAGGGCTCCCCTAGGCTAAGGCTAGGGCTCCCCTAGCCTTCAGGCTAGGGCACCCCTAGGCTTTAGGCTCCCCTAGGCTAAGGCTAGGGCTCCCCTAGCCTTCAGGCTAGGGCACCCCTAGGCTTTAGGCTCCCCTAGGCTAAGGCTAGGGCTCCCCTAGCCTTCAGGCTAGGGCACCCCTAGGCTTTAGGCTCCCCTACGCTAAGGCTAGGGCTCCCCTAGCCTTCAGGCTAGGGCACCCCTAGGCTTTAGGCTCCCCTACGCTAAGGCTAGGGCTCCCCTAGCCTTGAGGCTAGGGCACCCCTAGGCTTTAGGCTCCCCTAGGCTAAGGCTAGGGCTCCCCTAGCCTTCAGGCTAGGGCACCCCTAGGCTTTAGGCTCCCCTAGGCTAAGGCTAGGGCTCCCCTAGCCTTCAGGCTAGGGCACCCCTAGGCTTTAGGCTCCCCTAGGCTAAGGCTAGGGCTCCCCTAGCCTTCAGGCTAGGGCACCCCTAGGCTTTAGGCTCCCATAGGCTAAGGCTAGGGCTCCCCTAGCCTAAAGGCTAGGGCACCCCTAGGCTTTAGGCTCCCCTAGGCTAATGCTAGGGCTCCCCTAGCCTTCAGGCTAGGGCACCCCTAGGCTTTAGGCTAGGGCTCCCCTAGGCTAAGGCTAGGGCTCCCCTAGCCTTCAGGCTAGGGTACCCCTAGGCTTTAGGCTCCCCTAGGCTAAGGCTAGGGCTCCCCTAGCCTTCAGGCTAGGGCACCCCTAGGCTTTAGGCTCCCCTAGGCTAAGGCTAGGGCTCCCCTAGTCTTCAGGCTAGGGCACCCCTAGGCTTTAGGCTCCCCTAGGCTAAGGCTAGGGCTCCCCTAGCCTTCAGGCTAGGGCACCCCTAGGCTTTAGGCTCCCCTAGGCTAAGGCTAGGACTCCCCTAGCCTTCAGGCTAGGGCACCCCTAGGCTTTAGGCTCCCCTAGGCTAAGGCTAGGGCTCCCCTAGCCTTCAGGCTAGGGCACCCCTAGGCTTTAGGCTCCCCTAGGCTAAGGCTAGGGCTCCCCTAGCCTTCAGGCTAGGGCACCCCTAGGCTTTAGGCTCCCCTAGGCTAAGGCTAGGGCTCCCCTAGCCTTCAGGCTAGGGCACCCCTAGGCTTTAGGCTAGGGCTCCCCTAGGCTAAGGCTAGGGCTCCCCTAGCCTTCAGGCTAGGGCACCCCTAGGCTTTAGGCTAGGGCTCTCCTAGGCTAAGGCTAGGGCTCCCCTAGCCTTCAGGCTAGGGCACCCCTAGGCTTTAGGCTAGGGCTCCCCTAGGCTAAGGCTAGGGCTCCCCTAGCCTTCAGGCTAGGGCACCCCTAGGCTTTAGGCTAGGGCTCCCCTAGGCTAAGGCTAGGGCTCCCCTAGCCTTCAGGCTAGGGCACCCCTAGGCTTTAGGCTAGGGCTCCCCTAGGCTAAGGCTAGGGCTCCCCTAGCCTTCAGGCTAGGGCACCCCTAGGCTTTAGGCTAGGGCTCCCCTAGGCTAAGGCTAGGGCTCCCCTAGCCTTCAGGCTAGGGCACCCCTAGGCTTTAGGCTAGGGCTCCCCTAGGCTAAGGCTAGGGCTCCCCTAGCCTTCAGGCTAGGGCACCCCTAGGCTTTAGGCTAGGGCTCCCCTAGGCTAAGGCTAGGGCTCCCCTAGCCTTCAGGCTAGGGCTCCCCTAGGCTTTAGGCTCCCCTAGCCTTCAGGCTAGGGCTCCCCTAGGCTTTAGGCTCCCCTAGGCTAAGGCTAGGGCTCCCCTAGGCTTTAGGCTCCCCTAGGCTAAGGCTAGGGCTCCCCTAGGCTAAGGCTAGGGCTCCCCTAGGCTTTAGGCTCCCCTAGGCTAAGGCTAGGGCTCCCCTAGGCTTTAGGCTCCCCTAGGCTAAGGCTAGGGCTCCCCTAGGCTTTAGGCTCCCCTAGGCTAAGGCTAGGGCTCCCCTAGGCTTTAGGCTCCCCTAGGCTAAGGCTAGGGCTCCCCTAGGCTAAGGCTAGGGCTCCCCTAGCCTTCAGGCTAGGGCACCCCTAGGCTTTAGGCTCCCCTAGGCTAAGGCTAGGGCTCCCCTAGCCTTTAGGCTAGGGCACCCCTAGGCTTTAGGCTCCCCTAGGCTAAGGCTAGGGCTCCCCTAGCCTTCAGGCTAGGGCACCCCTAGGCTTTAGGCTCCCCTAGGCTAAGGCTAGGGCTCCCCTAGCCTTCAGGCTAGGGCACCCCTAGGCTTTAGGCTCCCCTAGGCTAAGGCTAGGGCTCCCCTAGCCTTCAGGCTAGGGCACCCCTAGGCTTTAGGCTCCCCTAGGCTAAGGCTAGGGCTCCCCTAGCCTTCAGGCTAGGGCACCCCTAGGCTTTAGGCTCCCCTAGGCTAAGGCTAGGGCTCCCCTAGCCTTCAGGCTAGGGCACCCCTAGGCTTTAGGCTCCCCTAGGCTAAGGCTAGGGCTCCCCTAGCCTTCAGGCTAGGGCACCCCTAGGCTTTAGGCTCCCCTAGGCTAAGGCTAGGGCTCCCCTAGCCTTCAGGCTAGGGCACCCCTAGGCTTTAGGCTCCCCTAGGCTAAGGCTAGGGCTCCCCTAGCCTTCAGGCTTGGGCACCCCTAGGCTTTAGGCTCCCCTAGGCTAAGGCTAGGGCTCCCCTAGCCTTCAGGCTTGGGCACCCCTAGGCTTTAGGCTCCCCTAGGCTAAGGCTAGGGCTCCCCTAGCCTTCAGGCTTGGGCACCCCTAGGCTTTAGGCTCCCCTAGGCTAAGGCTAGGGCTCCCCTAGCCTTCAGGCTTGGGCACCCCTAGGCTTTAGGCTCCCCTAGGCTAAGGCTAGGGCTCCCCTAGCCTTCAGGCTTGGGCACCCCTAGGCTTTAGGCTCCCCTAGGCTAAGGCTAGGGCTCCCCTAGCCTTCAGGCTTGGGCACCCCTAGGCTTTAGGCTCCCCTAGGCTAAGGCTAGGGCTCCCCTAGCCTTCAGGCTTGGGCACCCCTAGGCTTTAGGCTCCCCTAGGCTAAGGCTAGGGCTCCCCTAGCCTTCAGGCTTGGGCACCCCTAGGCTTTAGGCTCCCCTAGGCTAAGGCTAGGGCTCCCCTAGCCTTCAGGCTTGGGCACCCCTAGGCTTTAGGCTCCCCTAGGCTAAGGCTAGGGCTCCCCTAGCCTTCAGGCTTGGGCACCCCTAGGCTTTCGGCTCCCCTAGGCTAAGGCTAGGGCTCCCCTAGCCTTCAGGCTTGGGCACCCCTAGGCTTTCGGCTCCCCTAGGCTAAGGCTAGGGCTCCCCTAGCCTTCAGGCTTGGGCACCCCTAGGCTTTCGGCTCCCCTAGGCTAAGGCTAGGGCTCCCCTAGCCTTCAGGCTTGGGCACCCCTAGGCTTTCGGCTCCCCTAGGCTAAGGCTAGGGCTCCCCTAGCCTTCAGGCTTGGGCACCCCTAGGCTTTCGGCTCCCCTAGGCTAAGGCTAGGGCTCCCCTAGCCTTCAGGCTTGGGCACCCCTAGGCTTTCGGCTCCCCTAGGCTAAGGCTAGGGCTCCCCTAGCCTTCAGGCTTGGGCACCCCTAGGCTTTCGGCTCCCCTAGGCTAAGGCTAGGGCTCCCCTAGCCTTCAGGCTTGGGCACCCCTAGGCTTTCGGCTCCCCTAGGCTAAGGCTAGGGCTCCCCTAGCCTTCAGGCTTGGGCACCCCTAGGCTTTCGGCACCCCTAGGCTAAGGCTAGGGCTCCCCTAGCCTTCAGGCTTGGGCACCCCTAGGCTTTCGGCTCCCCTAGGCTAAGGCTAGGGCTCCCCTAGCCTTCAGGCTTGGGCACCCCTAGGCTTTAGGCTCCCCTAGGCTAAGGCTAGGGCTCCCCTAGCCTTCAGGCTTGGGCACCCCTAGGCTTTAGGCTCCCCTAGGCTAAGGCTAGGGCTCCCCTAGCCTTCAGGCTTGGGCACCCCTAGGCTTTAGGCTCCCCTAGGCTAAGGCTAGGGCTCCCCTAGCCTTCAGGCTTGGGCACCCCTAGGCTTTAGGCTCCCCTAGGCTAAGGCTAGGGCTCCCCTAGCCTTCAGGCTTGGGCACCCCTAGGCTTTAGGCTCCCCTAGGCTAAGGCTAGGGCTCCCCTAGCCTTCAGGCTTGGGCACCCCTAGGCTTTAGGCTCCCCTAGGCTAAGGCTAGGGCTCCCCTAGCCTTCAGGCTTGGGCACCCCTAGGCTTTAGGCTCCCCTAGGCTAAGGCTAGGGCTCCCCTAGCCTTCAGGCTTGGGCACCCCTAGGCTTTAGGCTCCCCTAGGCTAAGGCTAGGGCTCCCCTAGCCTTCAGGCTTGGGCACCCCTAGGCTTTAGGCTCCCCTAGGCTAAGGCTAGGGCTCCCCTAGCCTTCAGGCTTGGGCACCCCTAGGCTTTAGGCTCCCCTAGGCTAAGGCTAGGGCTCCCCTAGCCTTCAGGCTTGGGCACCCCTAGGCTTTAGGCTCCCCTAGGCTAAGGCTAGGGCTCCCCTAGCCTTCAGGCTTGGGCACCCCTAGGCTTTAGGCTCCCCTAGGCTAAGGCTAGGGCTCCCCTAGCCTTCAGGCTTGGGCACCCCTAGGCTTTAGGCTCCCCTAGGCTAAGGCTAGGGCTCCCCTAGCCTTCAGGCTAGGGCACCCCTAGGCTTTAGGCTCCCCTAGGCTAAGGCTAGGGCTCCCCTAGCCTTCAGGCTAGGGCACCCCTAGGCTTTAGGCTCCCCTAGGCTAAGGCTAGGGCTCCCCTAGCCTTCAGGCTAGGGCACCCCTAGGCTTTAGGCTCCCCTAGGCTAAGGCTAGGGCTCCCCTAGCCTTCAGGCTAGGGCACCCCTAGGCTTTAGGCTCCCCTAGGCTAAGGCTAGGGCTCCCCTAGCCTTCAGGCTAGGGCACCCCTAGGCTTTAGGCTCCCCTAGGCTAAGGCTAGGGCTCCCCTAGCCTTCAGGCTAGGGCACCCCTAGGCTTTAGGCTCCCCTAGGCTAAGGCTAGGGCTCCCCTAGCCTTCAGGCTAGGGCACCCCTAGGCTTTAGGCTCCCCTAGGCTAAGGCTAGGGCTCCCCTAGCCTTCAGGCTAGGGCACCCCTAGGCTTTAGGCTCCCCTAGGCTAAGGCTAGGGCTCCCCTAGCCTTCAGGCTAGGGCACCCCTAGGCTTTAGGCTCCCCTAGGCTAAGGCTAGGGCTCCCCTAGCCTTCAGGCTAGGGCACCCCTAGGCTTTAGGCTCCCCTAGGCTAAGGCTAGGGCTCCCCTAGCCTTCAGGCTAGGGCACCCCTAGGCTTTAGGCTCCCCTAGGCTAAGGCTAGGGCTCCCCTAGCCTTCAGGCTAGGGCACCCCTAGGCTTTAGGCTCCCCTAGGCTAAGGCTAGGGCTCCCCTAGCCTTCAGGCTAGGGCACCCCTAGGCTTTAGGCTCCCCTAGGCTAAGGCTAGGGCTCCCCTAGCCTTCAGGCTAGGGCACCCCTAGGCTTTAGGCTCCCCTAGGCTAAGGCTAGGGCTCCCCTAGCCTTCAGGCTAGGGCACCCCTAGGCTTTAGGCTCCCCTAGGCTAAGGCTAGGGCTCCCCTAGCCTTCAGGCTAGGGCACCCCTAGGCTTTAGGCTCCCCTAGGCTAAGGCTAGGGCTCCCCTAGCCTTCAGGCTAGGGCACCCCTAGGCTTTAGGCTCCCCTAGCCTTCAGGCTAGGGCAACCCTAGGCTTTAGGCTCCCCTAGCCTTCAGGCTAGGGCACCCCTAGGCTTTAGGCTCCCCTAGCCTTCAGGCTAGGGCACCCCTAGGCTTTAGGCTCCCCTAGCCTTCAGGCTAGGGCACCCCTAGGCTTTAGGCTCCCCTAGGCTAAGGCTAGGGCACCCCTAGGCTTTAGGCTCCCCTAGGCTAAGGCTAGGGCACCCCTAGGCTTTAGGCTCCCCTAGGCTAAGGCTAGGGCACCCCTAGGCTTTAGGCTCCCCTAGCCTTCAGGCTAGGGCACCCCTAGCCTTCAGGCTAGGGCACCCCTAGGCTTTAGGCTCCCCTAGCCTTCAGGCTAGGGCACCCCTAGCCTTCAGGCTAGGGCACCCCTAGGCTTTAGGCTCCCCTAGCCTTCAGGCTAGGGCACCCCTAGCCTTCAGGCTAGGGCACCCCTAGGCTTTAGGCTCCCCTAGCCTTCAGGCTAGGGCACCCCTAGCCTTCAGGCTAGGGCACCCCTAGGCTTTAGGCTCCCCTAGCCTTCAGGCTAGGGCACCCCTAGCCTTCAGGCTAGGGCACCCCTAGGCTTTAGGCTCCCCTAGCCTTCAGGCTAGGGCACCCCTAGGCTTCAGGCTAGGGCACCCCTAGGCTTTAGGCTCCCCTAGCCTTCAGGCTAGGGCACCCCTAGGCTTCAGGCTAGGGCACCCCTAGGCTTTAGGCTCCCCTAGCCTTCAGGCTAGGGCACCCCTAGGCTTCAGGCTAGGGCACCCCTAGGCTTTAGGCTCCCCTAGCCTTCAGGCTAGGGCACCCCTAGGCTTCAGGCTAGGGCACGCCTAGGCTTTAGGCTCCCCTAGCCTTCAGGCTAGGGCACCCCTAGGCTTCAGGCTAGGGCACCCCTAGGCTTTAGGCTCCCCTAGCCTTCAGGCTAGGGCACCCCTAGGCTTCAGGCTAGGGCACCCCTAGGCTTTAGGCTCCCCTAGCCTTCAGGCTAGGGCACCCCTAGGCTTCAGGCTAGGGCACCCCTAGGCTTTAGGCTCCCCTAGCCTTCAGGCTAGTGCACCCCTAGGCTTCAGGCTAGGGCACCCCTAGGCTTTAGGCTCCCCTAGCCTTCAGGCTAGGGCACCCCTAGGCTTCAGGCTAGGGCACCCCTAGGCTTTAGGCTCCCCTAGCCTTCAGGCTAGGGCACCCCTAGGCTTCAGGCTAGGGCACCCCTAGGCTTTAGGCTCCCCTAGCCTTCAGGCTAGGGCACCCCTAGGCTTCAGGCTAGGGCACCCCTAGGCTTTAGGCTCCCCTAGCCTTCAGGCTAGGGCACCCCTAGGCTTCAGGCTAGGGCACCCCTAGGCTTTAGGCTCCCCTAGCCTTCAGGCTAGGGCACCCCTAGGCTTCAGGCTAGGGCACCCCTAGGCTTTAGGCTCCCCTAGCCTTCAGGCTAGGGCACCCCTAGGCTTCAGGCTAGGGCACCCCTAGGCTTTAGGCTCCCCTAGCCTTCAGGCTAGGGCACCCCTAGGCTTCAGGCTAGGGCACCCCTAGGCTTTAGGCTCCCCTAGCCTTCAGGCTAGGGCACCCCTAGGCTTCAGGCTAGGGCACCCCTAGGCTTTAGGCTCCCCTAGCCTTCAGGCTAGGGCACCCCTAGGCTTTAGGCTCCCCTAGCCTTCAGGCTAGGGCACCCCTAGGCTTTAGGCTCCCCTAGCCTTCAGGCTAGGGCACCCCTAGGCTTTAGGCTCCCCTAGCCTTCAGGGTAGGGCACCCCTAGGCTTTAGGCTCCCCTAGCCTTCAGGCTAGGGCAACCCTAGGCTTTAGGCTCCCCTAGGCTAAGGCTAGGGCTCCCCTAGCCTTCAGGCTAGGGCACCCCTAGGCTTTAGGCTCCCCTAGCCTTCAGGCTAGGGCACCCCTAGGCTTTAGGCTCCCCTAGGCTAAGGCTAGGGCTCCCTAGCCTTCAGGCTAGGGCACCCCTAGGCTTTAGGCTCTCCTAGCCTTCAGGCTAGGGCACCCCTAGGCTTTAGGCTCCCCTAGGCTAAGGCTAGGGCTCCCCTAGCCTTCAGGCTAGGGCACCCCTAGGCTTTAGGCTCCCCTAGCCTTCAGGCTAGGGCACCCCTAGGCTTTAGGCTCCCCTAGGCTAAGGCTAGGGCTCCCCTAGCCTTCAGGCTAGGGCACCCCTAGGCTTTAGGCTCCCCTAGCCTTCTGGCTAGGGCACCCCTAGGCTTTAGGCTCCCCTAGGCTAAGGCTAGGGCTCCCCTAGCCTTCAGGCTAGGGCACCCCTAGGCTTTAGGCTCCCCTAGGCTAAGGCTAGGGCTCCCCTAGCCTTCAGGCTAGGGCACCCCTAGGCTTTAGGCTCCCCTAGGCTAAGGCTAGGGCTCCCCTAGCCTTCAGGCTAGGGCACCCCTAGGCTTTAGGCTCCCCTAGGCTAAGGCTAGGGCTCCCCTAGCCTTCAGGCTAGGGCACCCCTAGGCTTTAGGCTCCCCTAGGCTAAGGCTAGGGCTCCCCTAGCCTTCAGGCTAGGGCACCCCTAGGCTTTAGGCTCCCCTAGGCTAAGGCTAGGGCTCCCCTAGCCTTCAGGCTAGGGCACCCCTAGGCTTTAGGCTCCCCTAGGCTAAGGCTAGGGCTCCCCTAGCCTTCAGGCTAGGGCACCCCTAGGCTTTAGGCTCCCCTAGGCTAAGGCTAGGGCTCCCCTAGCCTTCAGGCTAGGGCACCCCTAGGCTTTAGGCTCCCCTAGGCTAAGGCTAGGGCTCCCCTAGCCTTCAGGCTAGGGCACCCCTAGGCTTTAGGCTCCCCTAGGCTAAGGCTAGGGCTCCCCTAGCCTTCAGGCTAGGGCACCCCTAGGCTTTAGGCTCCCCTAGGCTAAGGCTAGGGCTCCCCTAGCCTTCAGGCTAGGGCACCCCTAGGCTTTAGGCTCCCCTAGGCTAAGGCTAGGGCTCCCCTAGCCTTCAGGCTAGGGCACCCCTAGGCTTTAGGCTCCCCTAGGCTAAGGCTAGGGCTCCCCTAGCCTTCAGGCTAGGGCACCCCTAGGCTTTAGGCTCCCCTAGGCTAAGGCTAGGGCTCCCCTAGCCTTCAGGCTAGGGCACCCCTAGGCTTTAGGCTCCCCTAGGCTAAGGCTAGGGCTCCCCTAGCCTTCAGGCTAGGGCACCCCTAGGCTTTAGGCTCCCCTAGGCTAAGGCTAGGGCTCCCCTAGCCTTCAGGCTAGGGCACCCCTAGGCTTTAGGCTCCCCTAGGCTAAGGCTAGGGCTCCCCTAGCCTTCAGGCTAGGGCACCCCTAGGCTTTAGGCTCCCCTAGGCTAAGGCTAGGGCTCCCCTAGCCTTCAGGCTAGGGCACCCCTAGGCTTTAGGCTCCCCTAGGCTAAGGCTAGGGCTCCCCTAGCCTTCAGGCTAGGGCACCCCTAGGCTTTAGGCTCCCCTAGGCTAAGGCTAGGGCTCCCCTAGCCTTCAGGCTAGGGCACCCCTAGGCTTTAGGCTCCCCTAGGCTAAGGCTAGGGCTCCCCTAGCCTTCAGGCTAGGGCACCCCTAGGCTTTAGGCTCCCCTAGGCTAAGGCTAGGGCTCCCCTAGCCTTCAGGCTAGGGCACCCCTAGGCTTTAGGCTCCCCTAGGCTAAGGCTAGGGCTCCCCTAGGCTAAGGCTAGGGCTCCCCTAGGCTAAGGCTAAGGCTCCCCTAGCCTTCAGGCTAGGGCACCCCTAGGCTTTAGGCTCCCCTAGGCTAAGGCTAGGGCTCCCCTAGCCTTCAGGCTAGGGCACCCCTAGGCTTTAGGCTCCCCTAGGCTAAGGCTAGGGCTCCCCTAGGCTAAGGCTAGGGCTCCCCTAGCCTTCAGGCTAGGGCACCCCTAGGCTTTAGGCTCCCCTAGGCTAAGGCTAGGGCTCCCCTAGCCTTCAGGCTAGGGCACCCCTAGGCTTTAGGCTCCCCTAGGCTAAGGCTAGGGCTCCCCTAGGCTAAGGCTAGGGCTCCCCTAGCCTTCAGGCTAGGGCACCCCTAGGCTTTAGGCTCCCCTAGGCTAAGGCTAGGGCTCCCCTAGCCTTCAGGCTAGGGCACCCCTAGGCTTTAGGCTCCCCTAGGCTAAGGCTAGGGCTCCCCTAGCTAAGGCTAGGGCTCCCCTAGCCTTCAGGCTAGGGCACCCCTAGGCTTTAGGCTCCCCTAGGCTAAGGCTAGGGCTCCCCTAGCCTTCAGGCTAGGGCACCCCTAGGCTTTAGGCTCCCCTAGGCTAAGGCTAGGGCTCCCCTAGCCTTCAGGCTAGGGCACCCCTAGGCTTTAGGCTCCCCTAGGCTAAGGCTAGGGCTCCCCTAGCCTTCAGGCTAGGGCACCCCTAGGCTTTAGGCTCCCCTAGGCTAAGGCTAGGGCTCCCCTAGCCTTCAGGCTAGGGCACCCCTAGGCTTTAGGCTCCCCTAGGCTAAGGCTAGGGCTCGCCTAGCCTTCAGGCTAGGGCACCCCTAGGCTTTAGGCTCCCCTAGGCTAAGGCTAGGGCTCCCCTAGCCTTCAGGCTAGGGCACCCCTAGGCTTTAGGCTCCCCTAGGCTAAGGCTAGGGCTCCCCTAGCCTTCAGGCTAGGGCACCCCTAGGCTTTAGGCTAGGGCTCCCCTAGGCTAAGGCTAGGGCTCCCCTAGCCTTCAGGCTAGGGCACCCCTAGGCTTTAGGCTAGGGCTCCCCTAGGCTAAGGCTAGGGCTCCCCTAGCCTTCAGGCTAAGGCACCCCTAGGCTTTAGGCTAGGGCTCCCCTAGGCTAAGGCTAGGGCTCCCCTAGCCTTCAGGCTAGGGCACCCCTAGGCTTTAGGCTAGGGCTCCCCTAGGCTAAGGCTAGGGCTCCCCTAGCCTTCAGGCTAGGGCACCCCTAGGCTTTAGGCTAGGGCTCCCCTAGGCTATGGCTAGGGCTCCCCTAGCCTTCAGGCTAGGGCACCCCTAGGCTTTAGGCTAGGGCTCCCCTAGGCTAAGGCTAGGGCTCCCCTAGCCTTCAGGCTAGGGCACCCCTAGGCTTTAGGCTAGGGCTCCCCTAGGCTAAGGCTAGGGCTCCCCTAGCCTTCAGGCTAGGGCACCCCTAGGCTTTAGGCTAGGGCTCCCCTAGGCTAAGGCTAGGGCTCCCCTAGCCTTCAGGCTAGGGCACCCCTAGGCTTTAGGCTAGGGCTCCCCTAGGCTAAGGCTAGGGCTCCCCTAGCCTTCAGGCTAGGGCACCCCTTGGCTTTAGGCTAGGGCTCCCCTAGCCTTCAGGCTAGGGCACCCCTAGGCTTTAGGCTAGGGCTCCCCTAGGCTAAGGCTAGGGCTCCCCTAGCCTTCAGGCTAGGGCACCCCTAGGCTTTAGGCTAGGGCTCCCCTAGGCTAAGGCTAGGGCTCCCCTAGCCTTCAGGCTAGGGCACCCCTAGGCTTTAGGCTAGGGCTCCCCTAGGCTAAGGCTAGGGCTCCCCTAGCCTTCAGGCTAGGGCACCCCTAGGCTTTAGGCTAGGGCTCCCCTAGGCTAAGGCTAGGGCTCCCCTAGCCTTCAGGCTAGGGCACCCCTAGGCTTTAGGCTAGGGCTCCCCTAGGCTAAGGCTAGGGCTCCCCTAGCCTTCAGGCTAGGGCACCCCTAGGCTTTAGGCTAGGGCTCCCCTAGGCTAAGGCTAGGGCTCCCCTAGCCTTCAGGCTAGGGCACCCCTAGGCTTTAGGCTAGGGCTCCCCTAGGCTAAGGCTAGGGCTCCCCTAGCCTTCAGGCTAGGGCACCCCGAGGCTTTAGGCTAGGGCTCCCCTAGGCTAAGGCTAGGGCTCACCTAGCCTTCAGGCTAGGGCACCCCGAGGCTTTAGGCTAGGGCTCCCCTAGGCTAAGGCTAGGGCTCCCCTAGCCTTCAGGCTAGGGCACCCCGAGGCTTTAGGCTAGGGCTCCCCTAGGCTAAGGCTAGGGCTCCCCTAGCCTTCAGGCTAGGGCTCCCCTAGGCTTTAGGCTCCCCTAGGCTAAGGCTAGGGCTCCCCTAGGCTAAGGCTAGGGCTCCCCTAGCCTTCAGGCTAGGGCACCCCTAGGCTTTAGGCTCCCCTAGGCTAAGGCTAGGGCTCCCCTAGCCTTCAGGCTAGGGCACCCCTAGGCTTTAGGCTCCCCTAGGCTAAGGCTAGGGCTCCCCTAGCCTTCAGGCTAGGGCACCCCTAGGCTTTAGGCTCCCCTACGCTAAGGCTAGGGCTCCCCTAGCCTTCAGGCTAGGGCACCCCTAGGCTTTAGGCTCCCCTACGCTAAGGCTAGGGCTCCCCTAGCCTTGAGGCTAGGGCACCCCTAGGCTTTAGGCTCCCCTAGGCTAAGGCTAGGGCTCCCCTAGCCTTCAGGCTAGGGCACCCCTAGGCTTTAGGCTCCCCTAGGCTAAGGCTAGGGCTCCCCTAGCCTTCAGGCTAGGGCACCCCTAGGCTTTAGGCTCCCCTAGGCTAAGGCTAGGGCTCCCCTAGCCTTCAGGCTAGGGCACCCCTAGGCTTTAGGCTCCCCTAGGCTAAGGCTAGGGCTCCCCTAGCCTAAAGGCTAGGGCACCCCTAGGCTTTAGGCTCCCCTAGGCTAATGCTAGGGCTCCCCTAGCCTTCAGGCTAGGGCACCCCTAGGCTTTAGGCTAGGGCTCCCCTAGGCTAAGGCTAGGGCTCCCCTAGCCTTCAGGCTAGGGTACCCCTAGGCTTTAGGCTCCCCTAGGCTAAGGCTAGGGCTCCCCTAGCCCTTCAGGCTAGGGCACCCCTAGGCTTTAGGCTCCCCTAGGCTAAGGCTAGGGCTCCCCTAGCCTTCAGGCTAGGGCACCCCTAGGCTTTAGGCTCCCCTAGGCTAAGGCTAGGGCTCCCCTAGCCTTCAGGCTAGGGCACCCCTAGGCTTTAGGCTCCCCTAGGCTAAGGCTAGGGCTCCCTAGCCTTCAGGCTAGGGCACCCCTAGGCTTTAGGCTCCCCTAGGCTAAGGCTAGGGCTCCCCTAGCCTTCAGGCTAGGGCACCCCTAGGCTTTAGGCTCCCCTAGGCTAAGGCTAGGGCTCCCCTAGCCTTCAGGCTAGGGCACCCCTAGGCTTTAGGCTCCCCTAGGCTAAGGCTAGGGCTCCCCTAGCCTTCAGGCTAGGGCACCCCTAGGCTTTAGGCTAGGGCTCCCCTAGGCTAAGGCTAGGGCTCCCCTAGCTTTCAGGCTAGGGCACCCCTAGGCTTTAGGCTAGGGCTCCCCTAGGCTAAGGCTAGGGCTCCCCTAGCCTTCAGGCTAGGGCACCCCTAGGCTTTAGGCTAGGGCTCCCCTAGGCTAAGGCTAGGGCTCCCCTAGCCTTCAGGCTAGGGCACCCCTAGGCTTTAGGCTAGGGCTCCCCTAGGCTAAGGCTAGGGCTCCCCTAGCCTTCAGGCTAGGGCACCCCTAGGCTTTAGGCTAGGGCTCCCCTAGGCTAAGGCTAGGGCTCCCCTAGCCTTCAGGCTAGGGCACCCCTAGGCTTTAGGCTAGGGCTCCCCTAGGCTAAGGCTAGGGCTCCCCTAGCCTTCAGGCTAGGGCACCCCTAGGCTTTAGGCTAGGGCTCCCCTAGGCTAAGGCTAGGGCTCCCCTAGCCTTCAGGCTAGGGCACCCCTAGGCTTTAGGCTAGGGCTTCCCCTAGGCTAAGGCTAGGGCTCCCCTAGCCTTCAGGCTAGGGCTCCCCTAGGCTTTAGGCTCCCCTAGCCTTCAGGCTAGGGCTCCCCTAGGCTTTAGGCTCCCCTAGGCTAAGGCTAGGGCTCCCCTAGGCTTTAGGCTCCCCTAGGCTAAGGCTAGGGCTCCCCTAGGCTAAGGCTAGGGCTCCCCTAGGCTTTAGGCTCCCCTAGGCTAAGGCTAGGGCTCCCCTAGGCTTTAGGCTCCCCTAGGCTAAGGCTAGGGCTCCCCTAGGCTTTAGGCTCCCCTAGGCTAAGGCTAGGGCTCCCCTAGGCTTTAGGCTCCCCTAGGCTAAGGCTAGGGCTCCCCTAGGCTAAGGCTAGGGCTCCCCTAGCCTTCAGGCTAGGGCACCCCTAGGCTTTAGGCTCCCCTAGGCTAAGGCTAGGGCTCCCCTAGCCTTCAGGCTAGGGCACCCCTAGGCTTTAGGCTCCCCTAGGCTAAGGCTAGGGCTCCCCTAGCCTTCAGGCTAGGGCACCCCTAGGCTTTAGGCTCCCCTAGGCTAAGGCTAGGGCTCCCCTAGCCTTCAGGCTAGGGCACCCCTAGGCTTAGGCTCCCCTAGGCTAAGGCTAGGGCTCCCCTAGCCTTCAGGCTAGGGCACCCCTAGGCTTTAGGCTCCCCTAGGCTAAGGCAAGGGCTCCCCTAGCCTTCAGGCTAGGGCACCCCTAGGCTTTAGGCTCCCCTAGGCTAAGGCTAGGGCTCCCCTAGCCTTCAGGCTAGGGCACCCCTAGGCTTTAGGCTCCCCTAGGCTAAGGCTAGGGCTCCCCTAGCCTTCAGGCTTGGGCACCCCTAGGCTTTAGGCTCCCCTAGGCTAAGGCTAGGGCTCCCCTAGCCTTCAGGCTTGGGCACCCCTAGGCTTTAGGCTCCCCTAGGCTAAGGCTAGGGCTCCCCTAGCCTTCAGGCTTGGGCACCCCTAGGCTTTAGGCTCCCCTAGGCTAAGGCTAGGGCTCCCCTAGCCTTCAGGCTTGGGCACCCCTAGGCTTTAGGCTCCCCTAGGCTAAGGCTAGGGCTCCCCTAGCCTTCAGGCTTGGGCACCCCTAGGCTTTAGGCTCCCCTAGGCTAAGGCTAGGGCTCCCCTAGCCTTCAGGCTTGGGCACCCCTAGGCTTTAGGCTCCCCTAGGCTAAGGCTAGGGCTCCCCTAGCCTTCAGGCTTGGGCACCCCTAGGCTTTCGGCTCCCCTAGGCTAAGGCTAGGGCTCCCCTAGCCTTCAGGCTTGGGCACCCCTAGGCTTTCGGCTCCCCTAGGCTAAGGCTAGGGCTCCCCTAGCCTTCAGGCTTGGGCACCCCTAGGCTTTCGGCTCCCCTAGGCTAAGGCTAGGGCTCCCCTAGCCTTCAGGCTTGGGCACCCCTAGGCTTTCGGCTCCCCTAGGCTAAGGCTAGGGCTCCCCTAGCCTTCAGGCTTGGGCACCCCTAGGCTTTCGGCTCCCCTAGGCTAAGGCTAGGGCTCCCCTAGCCTTCAGGCTTGGGCACCCCTAGGCTTTCGGCTCCCCTAGGCTAAGGCTAGGGCTCCCCTAGCCTTCAGGCTTGGGCACCCCTAGGCTTTCGGCTCCCCTAGGCTAAGGCTAGGGCTCCCCTAGCCTTCAGGCTTGGGCACCCCTAGGCTTTCGGCTCCCCTAGGCTAAGGCTAGGGCTCCCCTAGCCTTCAGGCTTGGGCACCCCTAGGCTTTCGGCTCCCCTAGGCTAAGGCTAGGGCTCCCCTAGCCTTCAGGCTTGGGCACCCCTAGGCTTTAGGCTCCCCTAGGCTAAGGCTAGGGCTCCCCTAGCCTTCAGGCTTGGGCACCCCTAGGCTTTAGGCTCCCCTAGGCTAAGGCTAGGGCTCCCCTAGCCTTCAGGCTTGGGCACCCCTAGGCTTTAGGCTCCCCTAGGCTAAGGCTAGGGCTCCCCTAGCCTTCAGGCTTGGGCACCCCTAGGCTTTAGGCTCCCCTAGGCTAAGGCTAGGGCTCCCCTAGCCTTCAGGCTTGGGCACCCCTAGGCTTTAGGCTCCCCTAGGCTA
This sequence comes from Tenrec ecaudatus, assembly GCF_050624435.1. Lineage (NCBI taxonomy): Eukaryota > Metazoa > Chordata > Mammalia > Afrosoricida > Tenrecidae > Tenrec > Tenrec ecaudatus. Next base: position 34,390 of record NW_027458974.1, read on the forward strand.
AGGCTAGGGCTCCCCTAGCCTTCAGGCTTGGGCACCCCTAGGCTTTAGGCTCCCCTAGGCTAAGGCTAGGGCTCCCCTAGCCTTCAGGCTTGGGCACCCCTAGGCTTTAGGCTCCCCTAGGCTAAGGCTAGGGCTCCCCTAGCCTTCAGGCTTGGGCACCCCTAGGCTTTAGGCTCCCCTAGGCTAAGGCTAGGGCTCCCCTAGCCTTCAGGCTTGGGCACCCCTAGGCTTTAGGCTCCCCTAGGCTAAGGCTAGGGCTCCCCTAGCCTTCAGGCTTGGGCACCCCCTAGGCTTTAGGCTCCCCTAGGCTAAGGCTAGGGCTCCCCTAGCCTTCAGGCTTGGGCACCCCTAGGCTTTAGGCTCCCCTAGGCTAAGGCTAGGGCTCCCCTAGCCTTCAGGCTTGGGCACCCCTAGGCTTTAGGCTCCCCTAGGCTAAGGCTAGGGCTCCCCTAGCCTTCAGGCTTGGGCACCCCTAGGCTTTAGGCTCCCCTAGGCTAAGGCTAGGGCTCCCCTAGCCTTCAGGCTTGGGCACCCCTAGGCTTTAGGCTCCCCTAGGCTAAGGCTAGGGCTCCCCTAGCCTTCAGGCTAGGGCACCCCTAGGCTTTAGGCTCCCCTAGGCTAAGGCTAGGGCTCCCCTAGCCTTCAGGCTTGGGCACCCCTAGGCTTTAGGCTCCCCTAGGCTAAGGCTAGGGCTCCCCTAGCCTTCAGGCTTGGGCACCCCTAGGCTTTAGGCTCCCCTAGGCTAAGGCTAGGGCTCCCCTAGCCTTCAGGCTAGGGCACCCCTAGGCTTTAGGCTCCCCTAGGCTAAGGCTAGGGCTCCCCTAGCCTTCAGGCTAGGGCACCCCTAGGCTTTAGGCTCCCCTAGGCTAAGGCTAGGGCTCCCCTAGCCTTCAGGCTAGGGCACCCCTAGGCTTTAGGCTCCCCTAGGCTAAGGCTAGGGCTCCCCTAGCCTTCAGGCTAGGGCACCCCTAGGCTTTAGGCTCCCCTAGGCTAAGGCTAGGGCTCCCCTAGCCTTCAGGCTAGGGCACCCCTAGGCTTTAGGCTCCCCTAGGCTAAGGCTAGGGCTCCCCTAGCCTTCAGGCTAGGGCACCCCTAGGCTTTAGGCTCCCCTAGGCTAAGGCTAGGGCTCCCCTAGCCTTCAGGCTAGGGCACCCCTAGGCTTTAGGCTCCCCTAGGCTAAGGCTAGGGCTCCCCTAGCCTTCAGGCTAGGGCACCCTAGGCTTTAGGCTCCCCTAGGCTAAGGCTAGGGCTCCCCTAGCCTTCAGGCTAGGGCACCCCTAGGCTTTAGGCTCCCCTAGGCTAAGGCTAGGGCTCCCCTAGCCTTCAGGCTAGGGCACCCCTAGGCTTTAGGCTCCCCTAGGCTAAGGCTAGGGCTCCCCTAGCCTTCAGGCTAGGGCACCCCTAGGCTTTAGGCTCCCCTAGGCTAAGGCTAGGGCTCCCCTAGCCTTCAGGCTAGGGCACCCCTAGGCTTTAGGCTCCCCTAGGCTAAGGCTAGGGCTCCCCTAGCCTTCAGGCTAGGGCACCCCTAGGCTTTAGGCTCCCCTAGGCTAAGGCTAGGGCTCCCCTAGCCTTCAGGCTAGGGCACCCCTAGGCTTTAGGCTCCCCTAGGCTAAGGCTAGGCTCCCCTAGCCTTCAGGCTAGGGCACCCCTAGGCTTTAGGCTCCCCTAGGCTAAGGCTAGGGCTCCCCTAGCCTTCAGGCTAGGGCACCCCTAGGCTTTAGGCTCCCCTAGGCTAAGGCTAGGGCTCCCCTAGTCCTTCAGGCTAGGGCACCCCTAGGCTTTAGGCTCCCCTAGGCTAGGCTAGGGCTCCCCTAGCCTTCAGGCTAGGGCACCCCTAGGCTTTAGGCTCCCCTAGGCTTCAGGCTAGGGCACCCCTAGGCTTCCCCTAGGCTAAGGCTAGGCCCCTAGCCTTCAGGCTAGGGCACCCCTAGGCTTTAGGCTCCCCTAGGCTTCAGGCTAGGGCACCCCTAGGCTTTAGGCTGGCTTCCCCTAGGCCTTCAGGCTAGGGCACCCCTAGGCTTTAGGCTCCCCTAGGCTAAGGCTAGGGCACCCCTAGGCTTTAGGCTCCCCTAGGCTAAGGCTAGGGCACCCCTAGGCTTTAGGCTCCCCTAGGCTAAGGCTAGGGCACCCCTAGGCTTAAGGCTAGGGCTCTCCCCTAGGCTAAGGCTAGGGCACCCCTAGGCTTTAGGCTCCCCTAGGCTAAGGCTAGGGCTCCCCTAGCCTTCAGGCTAGGGCTCCCCTAGGCTTTAGGCTCCCCTAGGCTAAGGCTAGGGCTCCCCTAGCCTTCAGGCTAGGGCTCCCTAGGCTTTAGGCTCCCCTAGGCTAAGGCTAGGCTCCCCTAGCCTTCAGGCTAGGGCTCCCCTAGGCTTTAGGCTCCCCTAGGCTAAGGCTAGGGCTCCCCTAGCCTTCAGGCTAGGGCTCCCCCTAGGCTTTAGGCTCCCCTAGGCTAAGGCTAGGGCTCCCCTAGCCTTCAGGCTAGGGCTCCCCTAGGCTTTAGGCTCCCCTAGGCTAAGGCTAGGGCTCCCCTAGCCTTCAGGCTAGGGCTCCCCTAGGCTTTAGGCTCCCCTAGGCTAAGGCTAGGGCTCCCCTAGCCTTCAGGCTAGGGCTCCCCTAGGCTTTAGGCTCCCCTAGGCTAAGGCTAGGGCTCCCCTAGCCTTCAGGCTAGGGCTCCCCTAGGCTTTAGGCTCCCCTAGGCTAAGGCTAGGGCTCCCCTAGCCTTCAGGCTAGGGCTCCCCTAGGCTTTAGGCTCCCCTAGGCTAAGGCTAGGGCTCCCCTAGCCTTCAGGCTAGGGCTCCCCTAGGCTTTAGGCTCCCCTAGGCTAAGGCTAGGGCTCCCCTAGCCTTCAGGCTAGGGCTCCCCTAGGCTTTAGGCTCCCCTAGGCTAAGGCTAGGGCCTCCCCTAGCCTTCAGGCTAGGGCTCCCCTAGGCTTTAGGCTCCCCTAGGCTAAGGCTAGGGCTCCCCTAGCCTTCAGGCTAGGGCTCCCCTAGGCTTTAGGCTCCCCTAGGCTAAGGCTAGGGCTCCCCTAGCCTTCAGGCTAGGGCTCCCCTAGGCTTTAGGCTCCCTAGGCTAAGGCTAGGCTCCCTAGGCCTTCAGGCTAGGGCTCCCCTAGGCTTTAGGCTCCCCTAGGCTAAGGCTAGGGCTCCTAGCCTTCAGCTGGGCTCCCTAGGCTTTAGGCTCCCCTAGGCTAAGGCTAGGGCCCCCTAGCCTTCAGGCTAGGGCTCCCTAGCTTTAGGCCCTAGGCTAAGCCCTTCAGGCTGCCCTCTCCTAGGCTAAGGCTAGGCTCCCGCTCATAGGGCTCCCCTAGCCTTCAGGCCTAGGGCTCCCCTAAGCTTTAGGCTCCCCTAGGCTAAGGCTAGG